>NC_056728.1:1538188054-1538268054 GCF_019279795.1 Protopterus annectens | reverse complement strand
TCTTGTTTAATACTGGCAGTTTGTTTTTCAGGTTTGTATTTAAAACCGTTACATTTTCACATTTGTAGGGCCATCTGCTAATATTACTTTTTTGTGCTGAGCATATTTTGTTAACGTTTAGGAGCTCTACACAGCAGTAACAGTAGCAGAGAAGAATCCTCGACTGTGAGTTTTCTGCCCGTTTGTATCTTATTCAGTCTTTGCTAACAGGTAGAAGTTATATCACATTTACAATGGGCTCTAAAGCAGGCAGCGACTTTAAACAGGTCTACACAAACTGTTGGGAGAAACAAATAAAAATGACATGTATCCACACAACTTGTTATATTAAAAAGGCAATTAAAGTAAGGCTTGGTGTTTTGGAATAATGACTTTAGTATAGCTTTAATTAACATCGTTGTGTATTATTTGCAAGGCCTTTCTGCAGAAATAAGGATATTGCTGACACAGAAAAGTAACCTGAAATAAAGGAAAGGATTTCATGGCAAGCACCTGAGTTGAAGATGGTATGTGTTTCAGAGTGTGTGGGTGTGCATGCGCGTGTTTGTGTCTTGTGTGTACATGTGAAAGTCTAAGGTCATATTCGTAGTCTGGGACTTCATAGGTATGTAGTGGTTTTCTGAGAAGAGTGATACTACATGTATGTGGAAATAAACTTATCGCTGGTTATTCATGCTAAGGAAAAGTGAAGGCATTCTGAAAAACATGTACACTTATGGCAAATGCATAAAGTACCTAAAGATGAGCGTTGAGTGTGTATGAATTATTATGTAAAATCTTTAGGCTTTGTATGACTTTGTATATTTTCCGATATTGCGGATGGACTCGGCTATGTGTAGTCATGCTCGAAAGACTTCAGATAAGCAACATACTGTGCAGGTTTTATTATTAATATTTAAGGAAAATAAAGGGGGGTACTATGTTTTATATAGAGGTATCCTTATGTGGCTACCCTGCTGATTTGATTAAAAATGGAAAAGGGAAGGTAAGAGATATTCAAAAAGAGGAGACACAACAAAGAGAGTGACACAGCAGGAACACATCAAGAGGGTTCTCCTACAGGAAGTGGGAGGGAAGGGGGTACTATGTTTTTGGCGGGGGATAGATGCTGCTATATTTTAATACTTTTTTTTATAAGAGGGCAGTGTGGGTGGGAAGTTGGTGAGAGAGTTTAGGAGAGAGGGTAAGAGAAGATGGGGTGATGATGACTGGTGCCCAGTAAGTGTCCCCAGTTCACGAAGCCTCAAACATTTCCACAGGGGCCTGTGGTGCCACAATGGTCAGCACCAACTGAAGCAGCAAGCTTTCAACCCATTGAAGCAATGTCTTGATTGGCTGAACCTGTTTGTCCACCACTTGCTCCAGCATGTTGTCAACCAAGCCTCAAAGTCCCTGTTCAGTGGGAAGTGCCAGGCTGCTACATTCTTGGGTGCCTGCAGGACCAGTGCCACTGGCTCAACCCTGTAAGGATGTCCCTGGATGGGCTGAGAGTGAACGTTCCCTGTCCTGGGAGGTGCATGGCTGGTCTGCTCTTGAGGAGTTTGGATATGTAAAGAAAATGAACAGAAATGGGACAAAGAAAATAAAATAAACAGAGGAAAGCATAATAATAAGAAGAGAGAAAATGTGGTAGGCATGCAAGAGACAAAAGGAGAAAATACACACAATAAATTCACACATAATGTCACACACTGTTCAGTTTCTTACTCTAAGTAATTTTATTTTTATAAATTTGTATTGAAGTAAAACAGTATGTATAGGAATTGTTTGTGCATATATGGGAACACTGATATGGGAAGTGCTTAAGTATATTTGGAAAGAATGATATGAAAAGTGAGTTATGCATACTTGTGATCACTGATAAGGGAAGCATCTATGAGTGTATTGCTATCAAGTTTTGGTGGGGTTTACATTCTGCAATTTACTATGCTAACAACTGAAACTACCCTTCATAAATATTTACATGTAATAAAATTAGTTTAGGACAGCCTACTGCATTTAGACAATGACATCTCTTTAACGTTTGGTTGTAGTAATGTACTAAAAGCATTGTGGGCCTTTAGTTACCATCCTTTATAAATACTTGCTTATATACATTAATGAAATCAGTTAAAGATAGAATACTGCATTTACTACTTTATTCCTGCTGACCAGTGGCTTCGGCTACTTCTTCTACTTTGTTGGGTCCTGTTTATTCTATCTTGTCATTGACTGTATAGTGAAGACATGAGGCAGTATTTTACCTGTAATTTACCTTTTTTTCTTAACATTAGTGATATAACTATTATTGCCATGCAGGATACTTCATTCACTGCTTTACTTCTTTAGTATGCATTTGGTTAAGTTTTTATTAATATGTGCTTTATCATACTGTGCCAATCTTTCCTTTAATGCAGGTTATAAATAACTTGTTACACGTTTATATGTGTACACAATCTGTCTCTTTGGGTGAAGGGTATTGTCTGGAATTTTTTTCATACCCCTTTTGTCTAGGTTCTACTTTAAATGTCATATGTTCATAGGTTCATAGGAGGTTACTAGCCTAATGGCCCTAGAGCCCTTACAAGCCTAGCCATATGTATCCCAAGTTGCCCCAATTATTGGTGGTTACGTAAGTGACATTTGCAAAGCTAAGGGTCTATGGTAGTTAATACTAACATCCGCTATCCAGGAGGAACATGGGCGCCACCCCCAGCAATGAATCTGCAGTCACCCATCCATTGATCTAGGTTCCGTTTGAAGAGAGTCAGTGAGGGGCTCTGTTTCATGGGAATTGGAAGCAGCAGTCTCCGGGAGATGTATCTATCTCTCCAGCATAACCTTCTCATGTCAGAGGCTACGTTAAGATCCCTGGAGTGAGTGACCCTCCTGCAGTTTGATTTATGAATCTATACCATTTTCATCAGTGCTGGGTCAGAGACTACCCTGTAAGCCAGGCACAGGTCACCCATTAGCAGTCTGTAGGAGACAGAATACAGTGACAGGGCTTTCAGTCTTCCCACATAAGACTTGTTTTGTGTACTATGTAATTTCTTGGTGAAAAACCTCTGTGATATCTCCAGTTGTTGCAGGTGTCTTATGAGGTACATGCAAAAGGGAGCATTGTACTCAATTACTGGTTTGATGAGGGCTAAGTATAATGGAATTATGACATCCTTAGATCCATATGTGATGCCTTTACTTATAAGATGTGCCATATAGAAGGATTTTCTTACTATTGTGGAAACGTGGTGGTCAAAGTTCAGATTGCTATTGACCCGAGTACTCAGATCATGTCTCACTGGGTCTACACTTAAGGGGTGCTGTCTATTATGCAATTAACAATGTTGTCAGCTTTCCCAAAGGAAATAATAATGCTTTTTGTTTTTGCATTTAGCATTAATCCTGTCTGCAGTATATTAACATCATTGGGGGACTCAGTGATTGCTCCCTTTTTTGCAACCATCAGCAGACTTGGTCATCCTCAGGCCATTCAAGTTTGCCTGGACTTCTGAGAAATAAATTCTGAACAGTAAGGGGCCCAGCACAGAACCCTAAGTTACACCACTGGCTACTGGCCTTTTACTAGAGGTGAAGTCACCCACTTTGACAGTATGTGTCCTGTTGATGAGCCATTTGGCTACCCATCTGGTAATGTAGGAGTTAATTCTCAATTGGGAGAGTTTCTTTATAATACCTGAGTAGGGGATAGTGCCAAACACCTTGGCTATATCAAGATAGGTGGTATGTACTGTCTTTCCCTCATTCAGGGACTTGGTGACTTTCTTGAAGAAGTCCACCATGTTTAACAGGCATGGTCTAGCTTTAACGAGTCAGAACTAAGTTGGGTCCAGAGTTTGGAGATTAGCTATGTTTTATTTAATTTATTTATGTAATAAGGTCCATAATGATTCTTTCCATAGCCTTGCAGATGAAGCTAGTCAAGCTTATGGGCCTATACTTCCCAGGGTTGGTTGATGGTCCCCCTTTGGGCAGAGGGATTACTGTTGTTGTCCTCCATTCCATCGGAACTTAGTCAGTTTGCAGGCTGTGGTTAAACAGGGATCCAAGTGGGTCTGCTAGGTCATGTTTTAAGTTGTTTAAAAGGCAGCCTAGGATGTTGTCTGGTCCCATTGCTGCCATGTTTTTGGTGCTGAGATGACCTCCTCTCTTGAGATAATAGGCTGAGGAATGGTGGCAGGTATACTTTGGAGGATGACTGGATGGGATGGGGGTGAAGTTTGCTCTAAATCTGTTAGCTAGCAGGTTGGCTATTACCTCCTGCTGAGTATGGGTGGAGCCATCCACAACCAGTTCACTGCGTAGCTGGGTATTCCCTTTTAGATTTTGGACATAGTTATCATATTCCTTGTGCTTATCCTTAGCTCGGGAAGCTATTTTTGCTTTCTAATTAGCTTTTGAGGACTTGACAAGATCTTTAATGTGTTTGTTTAAGCTAGAGAGGGATTCTTCCTCTGCTGAGCCATTTTCCTTTTGTTCATGGAGATTAGTTTCTTTCTTTTGTTGTATAGCCTGTTTATACCAGAGGTCCACCAACAAATAAAAATATACAAAAAAACTGTCTATAAAAAACAGGTTATTCCAAAAAACAGACATATGAATACCAATGCATCAAAGGTCTATCATATAAAAATGGCTTCAATGAAACTCTGTCATTGAAACCTGACCCTTTATCAGCTTACAATCTTATGATCTATAAACAAAAATTTAAACTTATGTGAAAGATCATATTCCTGTTTTTATATAGGGAAAAACAACATGACTTTATGTGAGAGGGTTAGGGAACACCTCTATGCAATCAACAAAGAAGACAAAAATAATGCTTTAGCACACCATGTCCTTAACCATGATCTTTCGTATAAGTTTAAAATTCTGGTTATAGAATTTGTTACCAGGGGCCCTAGATTAGGGAATTTTAAAAATCACACTGAACAGGCTGAGATTAGGTGGATCATCAGACTGCAAGCCGATAAAGGGTTTGGTCTCAATGACAGAGTTTCATTGAAGCCGTTTTTATACGATAGACCTTTGACACATTGATATTCATACGTCTGTTTTTTTATCTATATTTTAATTATTTTTTTATTTGTTTCTGTATTATTGTTTCAAGTCTGTCACAACATTGACAGGAAGTTGTATTTGATACATTTCTGCAATACTGTGGCTTTAAGATTATTAATTGCCTAAGTGTTTTTATTGGTTACTGCAATGTATTTAAATATTTCAACTCTTGTTTTGATATTGTCTGAAGAAGCGTTCTGTTGAACGTGAAAGTGCTTATGTTTTTTACTTCTTGGATAATAAAGAATTTGAGCCTTTTGCCTATGGTGTTACCTCTCTTGTTTTATACATTTTGCTATGTTGTCTCTGAGAGGTGCTTCATTCTCAAACTGCCTTCACTTTTGTTGGACTTCAATCATTTTTTTTTGTATTGTGACATTATTCTTGGAAAATGTAGACTGCTGCTTAAAGTTTATACCTGCCTGTGACACATAGTCTGAGAGCTCAGACATGTTTCTCTTCATATAGTCCATTTATTGGTATGACTCCCACGATGCAGTCATGCCAATACTTGTTCATTTGATGGTGTTAATGAACAAAAGCACTTAACTTGGGATATTTTAGCAATCCTCTGCCATTTTGTCTGTTATTTTAGTAGTTGAACATTTTCTGTTTTTTATACGAATACCTGTGGTTGAATGACTTGAGTGCTTGAGTGACTTGATGGATCCTGGCACCTGACAGGCAGCTAACTGTAATCTGCTCCTTATCCAGCTTGGTGAGGGGAACATCCATGCATCTCACAAAAGAGTCACCTCTGAACAATACATTAGATTTTGTGGTGTTACACTTCATGGTCTTATTTATTGAGACATTGGTGTGTGTGTGTGTGTGTGTGTGTGTGTGTGTGTGTGTGTGTGTGTGTGTGTGTGTGTGTGTGTTATTATGCATTGTGGTTGTTTTTTGCATTATAATGTGTGTAAGTGGTTTCCATTTGGGAGGTCTCTCATCTTTTCAAAAGTTACTAGTGAGTACCTCCGCATATATGGGTTTATGTGTCATATCCTTATTTAGTGTGGGAAGTGTGTGTGTGTGTGTGTGTGTGTGTGTGTGTGTGTGTGTGTGCTGACAAACTATTTGGCATTTGATTTGTCCTTATGTGACTGTCTTGCCTCCAATTTCATAATGTGACTACATATGCCACAAAAAGTATATGTTTGTTTCAGGTGTAGGTGGTTGCCAGTGTACATGAGACAATTGTTACATTGTCTTAGGATGCCCATTTCTATTAGGCTGGCTGGTGAGATAATGAGAAACTGCCCTCCGTCCATGATAGCAGGCTCTTCCTGTATGCTTTATTAGGGAAAGGAATGGGTTAATACAGGGTGCAGAAAAACATCTTAATGTAAAATAGCTGTACCTCTACACCAGTATCTCCAAACCCTGCACCCCTATACAAGTAAGTCCAAATCCCTGCACCTTTACACCAGTATCTCCAAACCCCTGCATCTCTACACTAGTATCTCCAAACCCTGCAACTCTACACCAGTAAATCCAAACCCCTGCACCTTAACACCAGCATCTCCAAGCACTTGAACCTCTACACCAGTATTTTCAAACCCTGCACCTCTACACCAGTATCTCCAAACCCTGCACCTCTACACCAGTAACTCCAAATCCCTGTACCTATATACTAGTATCTCCAAACCCATGTACCTCTACACCAGTATCTCCAAACCCTGCACCTCTACACCAGTAACTCCAAACCTTGCACCGCTACACCAGTAACTGTAGATCCCTGCACCTCTACACTAGTATCTCCAAACCCTGCACCTCTACACCAGTATCTCTAAATGCTGCATATCTACACCAGTATCCCCAAACCCTGCATCTCTACACCAGTATCTCCAAACCCCTGCACCTTTACACCAGTATCTCCAAACCCATGTACCTCTACACCAGTATATCCAAACCCTGCACCTCTAAACCAGTAACTCGAAACCACTGCACCTTTACACCAGTATCTCAAAACCCTGCACCTCTACACCAGAATCTCGAACCTGCACCTCTACACCAGTAACTCCAACCCCCCTGCACCTCTATACTAGTATCTCCAAACCCATGTGCCTCTACACCAGTATCTCTAAACCCTGCACCTCTACACCAGTAACTCCAAACCCATATACCTCTACACAAGTATCTCCAAATCCATGTACCTCTACAACAGTATCTCCAAAGCCTGCATCTCTACACCAGTAACTCCAAACCACTGCACCTCTACACCAATATCTCAAACCCATGTACCTCTACACCAGTATCTCCAAACCCTGCACCTCTACACCAGTAACTCCAAATCCTTGTACCTCTACACAAGTATCTCCAAACCCATGTACCTCTACACTAGTATCACCAAACAAGAGTTAAAGAAGACAGCACCACAAACATCAAATACAACTTCCTGTCAATGTTGTGAAAGACTTGAAACAATAATGCAGAAACAAATAAAAAACAAATAAAAATATACATAAAAACTGTCTATAAAAAACAGGTCATTCCAAAAATCAGACATATGAATATCAATGCATCAAAGGTCTATCATATAAAAATGGCTTCAATGAAACTCTGTCATTGAAACCTGACCCTTTATCAGCTTACAATCTTATGATCTATAAACAGAAATTTAAACTTATGTGAACGATCATATTCCTGTTTTTATATAGGGAAAAACAACATGATTTTTATGTGAGAGGGTTAGGGAACACCTCTATGCAATCAACAAAGAAGACAAAAATAATGCTTTAGCACACCATGTCCTTAACCATGATCTTTCGCATAAGTTTAAAATTCTGGTTATAGAATTTGTTACCAGGGGCCCTAGATTAGGGAATTTTAAAAATCACACTGAACAGGCTGAGATTAGGTGGATCATCTGACTGCAAGCCGATAAAGGGTTTGGTCTCAATGACAGAGTTTCATTGAAGCCGTTTTTATACGATAGACCTTTGACACATTGATATTCATACGTCTGTTTTTTTATCTATATTTTAATTTGTTTTTTATTTGTTTCTGTATTATTGTTTCAAGTCTGTCACAACATTGACAGGAAGTTGTATTTGATTAATTTCTGCAATACTGTGGCCTTAAGATTATTAATTGCCTAAGTGTTTCTATTGGTTACTGCAATGTATTTAAATAGCTCAACTCTTATTCTTGATATTGTCTGAAGAAGCGTTCTGTTGAACGTGAAAGCGCTTATGTTTTTTACTTCTTGGATATTAAAGAATTTGAGCCTTTTGCCTATGGTGTTACCTCTCTTGTTTTATACATTTTGCTACGTTGTCTCTGAGAGGTGCTTCATTCTCAAACTGCCTTCCCTTTTGTTGGACTTCAATCATTTTTTTTTGTATTGTGGCATTATTCTTGGAAAATGTAGACTGCTGCTTAAAGTTTATACCTGCCTGTGACACATAGTCTGAGAGCTCAGACATGTTTCTCTTCATATAGTCCATGTATTGGTATGACTCCCACGATGCAGTCATACCAATACTTGTTCATTTGATGGTGTTAATGAACAAAAGCACTTAACTTGGGATATTTTAGCAATCCTCTGCCATTTTGTCTGTTATTTTAGTAGTTGAACATTTTCTGTTTTTTATACGAATACCTGTGGTTGAGTGACTTGAGTGCTTGAGTGACTTGATGGATCCTGGCACCTGACAGGCAGCTAACCGTAATCTGCTCCTTATCCAGCTTGGTGAGGGGAACATCCATGCATCTCACAAAGGAGTCACCTCTGAACAATACATTATATTTTGTGGTGTTACACTTCATGGTCTTATTTATTGAGACATTGGTGTGTGTGTGTGTGTGTGTGTGTGTGTGTGTGTGTGTGTGTGTGTGTGTGTGTGTGTGTGTGTGTGTGTGTGTGTGTGTGTGTGTGTGTTATTATGCATTGTGGTTGTTTTTTTGCATTATAATGTGTGTAAGTGGTTTCCATTTGGGAGGTCTCTCATCTTTTCAAAAGTTACTAGTGAGTACCTCCGCATATATGGGTTTATGTGTCATATCCTTATTTAGTGTGGGAAGTGTGTGTGTGTGTGTGTGTGTGTGTGTGTGTGTGTGTGTGTGTGTGTGTGTGTGTGTGTGTGTGTGCTGACAAACTATTTGGCATTTGATTTGTCCTTATGTGACTGTCTTGCCTCCAATTTCATAATGTGACTACATATGCCACAAAAAGTACATGTTTGTTTCAAGAGTAGGTGGTTGCCAGTGTACATGAGACAATTGTTACATTGTCTTAGGATGCCCATTTCTATTAGGCTGGCTGGTGAGATAATGAGAAACTGCCCTCCGTCCATGATAGCAGACTCTTCCTGTATGCTTTATTAGGGAAACGAATGGGTTAATTTGACAGGACTGTGCTGGTAGTGCTGAGACTACAAGAGGGACCTATACTTTGTGTAGGCTAAGGTTGATCAATAAGGCAATGCTGCTCATTGCGCAACTGAGTTGCTCCTAAAGCAGCAGAAAAGCTTGGAAGCATTTTGCTGACAGTTATTTAGGGAAAATTGAACTTCTAGGCTTTTGCATCTATACAGGACACTGTTAACTGCCACTGTATGATGAGCAGCATTGTGCAAATGCAAGGCTTAAATATGAGCAAAGACAAATAAGTTTTAAGCTAACTACCAGTCAGAAAAGCACACAATAAGCCTTCCACCAGCAACCTCCAACTCAGACAGATTAGATCAGCACACTTATGCTACAAGGGTGCAGAAAAATATCTTAATGTAAAATAGCTGGTTTGGAGCTCAAGTGTAACAAGAACACACAAACTACCATCAACAGGCCCTACAAATAGATACAATGTAATACAGTGCAATTAACTACTTAAAGCAGTAGTAGACAGAAACTGTTTTTTGTTTTATCTAAAGTGCAAAAATAACAACAAATAACTTAAGAAACTGCTAAAGTATAGTTAGAGCATATAAGAGAAGTGCAAAAATACTTATTTCTGTCTTTTCAGTAGGGGATTGCTCCTGGGGAAAGCAGACTCTCAGCAATCAGTAGAAAAGTTGCCAAACAGCAAACAGCTCTGAGTATCTATGCCAAAGCCCACATAAACATGAGGCTTAGAAACAAGTAGTTTTTCTTTGGTTAGCATGTAACAGTCCATGAATTGTGTTCAGGCAGAAGATGTACACACACAGAATAATGTAGCAATTCAATATCTGTTCCTTTCAATTCAATATTAAATAAAAAAATGTTTATCTTACAGCCGGATGCAGTACATATACTTCAGAACAATAATGTGCACTTTATAGTTCCTGCCTAATAACTATAAGCATATAAGTGGATGGTTAAAAATGTGCACAGGAGTAATACAAATGGTCATTTCTCACTATGTGCTGATTATTCAGCTCATACTGCAACCTCCACCCCTCCCCAACCTCTACCCTGGTACCTTGCCTGACTAACATTTCAGCCATCTTGTATATGCAGTTAATATTGTCGAAGAAATGATTGTGTTATACAATTATTATACTAATAAATATTTTCTGGCCTGCACAGACAAAATTGTTTTTTTACAAACATTGTATGTACTTCTGCTAAGGTAATGAAGTACTATAAATGAAATTATGTGGCAATCCATTTTTTTTTGTTTGTGTATATGTATAAATGAAAAAGTAACTGTAAATGTACTCATGAAGAGACTATCTGTAATTTACAGATTTATCTTTGCAGACTTACATTTATTTCTTTGCTCATACATATATTACATTTCTATGTATACAATTATTATGTAAACATTTCACAGATTTGTTTACAGATGCAGTTCTGTGTACAGATTCTGTGTACAGATATAGTTACGCTTTCTTTTGCATTATTATTATAACATTATAGATACATATTTGTAGTGATACATTTTTCTTCTAGCAAGAATTCTTACAATAACAACATTTTTGCAGTTTATTTTTATCTTTAATATGACTAAAAATAAAAAAAAATAAAGTTATACTTACTATAGAACTCTAGCCTTCTTGCTGCTACCTGGTAAACCCACTCAGCCAGCTGGGTGGTGTATGTTTCTGTAGATCAATTATACCTGTGACAGCATTGTTAGCCACATTTGGTTATCCCTGTCAGGGATGACAGGTATTCTCCCTACTCCTAACAGATGGATATCTTCTTCCACTCACTTTCCATTAAGCACACCTGGATTTTATCCACACATGAGTCACAAAGAAGATTGATTATAATGTTGGTCTCCTGATCTGACCAGCATGGAGAATGGCCTTGTGCCTTCGAAGGTGTTGCCATTATTCAAAGTGCCAGAAACAGAATGAAGAAAGTATGTGCAGGGCTACTGTTCATAAGTTTAGAACCACTTCCTCTGAGTTAAGACATCACGTTAAGCAAACCCAGCTAACCAGCAGAGACATTGGGACAGTACTGTTATTACTGGCAAGTTTGCTTTTACCAAAAATGCTTTGTCACATATATGTTTTTAAAAGGAATGCATTCCCATTTAATTTATATAGTAGATAAAAGTCAGCATTCAATCATCATGTTTTATACTGGTTAAAATTGCAACTGCTGTTGTGCAGTGCCTTAGCTACCTTTTGGAGTGTTTGCCCTAATGTCATTTATACAACATCTCTACACCAGTATCTCTAAATCCACGTACTGCTACACCAGTAACTCCAAATCCCTGCACATTTACATCAGTATCACCAAATCCTGCATCTCTACACCAGTAATTCCAAACCCCTGAACCTTTACACCAGTATCTCCAAGCCCATGCTGCTCTACACCAGTATCTTTAAAACTCTGCACCTCTATACCAGTATCTCTAAACCCTGCACCTCTACACCAGTACCTCCAAACCCCTGCACCTTTAAACCAGTATCTCCAAACCCTGCACCTCTACACCAGTATCTCCAAATCCTGCACATCTACACAAGCAACTCCAACCCCCTGCACCTCTATACTAGTAACTCCAAACCCATGTACCTCACAAGTATCTCCAAACCCATGTACCTCTAAACCAGTATCTCCAAACCCTGCACCTCTACACCAGTAACTCCAAACCCCTGCACCTCTACACCATTATCTCCAAACCCATGTACCTCTACACCAGTATTTCCAAAACCATGCACCTCTGCACCAGTAACTCCAAACCCATGTACCTCTATACAAGTATCCCCAAACCCATGTACCTCTACACCAGTATCTCCAAACCCTGCACCCCTATACAAGTAAGTCCAAACCCCTGCACCTTTACACCAGTATCTCCAAACCCCTGCATCTCTACACTAGTATCTCCAAACCCTGCAACTCTACACCAGTAAATCCAAACCCCTGCACCTTAACACCAGCATCTCCAAACACTTGCACCTCTACACCAGTATTTCCAAACCCTGCACCTCTACACCAGTAACTCCAAACCCCTGCACCTATATACTAGTATCTTCAAACCCATGTACCTCTACACCAGTATCTCCAAACCCTGCACCTCTACACCAGTAACTCTAGATCCCTGCACCTCTACACTAGTATCTCCAAACCCTGCACCTCTACACCAGTATCTCTAAACGCTGCACATCTACACCAGTATCCCCAAACCCTGCATCTCTACACCAGTAACTCCAAACCCCTGCACCTTTACACCAGTATCTCCAAACCCATGTACCTCTACACCAGTATATCCAAACCCTGCACCTCTAAACCAGTAACTCGAAACCACTGCACCTTTACACCAGTATCTCAAAACCCTGCACCTCTACACCAGAATCTCCGAAACCTGCACCTCTACACCAGTAACTCCAACCCCCCTGCACCTCTATACTAGTATCTCCAAACCCATGTGCCTCTACACCAGTATCTCCAAACCCTGCACCTCTACACCAGTAACTCCAAACCCATATACCTCTACACAAGTATCTCCAAATCCATGTACCTCTACAACAGTATCTCCAAAGCCTGCATCTCTACACCAGTAACTCCAAACCACTGCACCTCTACACCAATATCTCAAACCCATGTACCTCTACACCAGTCACTCCAAACCCTGCACCTCTACACCAGTAACTCCAAATCCTTGTACCTTTACACCAGTATCTCCAAACCCCTGCACCTCTACACTAGTATCACCAAACCCTGCACCTCCACACCAGTAAATCCAAACCCCTGCACCTTTACACCAGTATCTCCAAACCCATGCTCCTCTACACCAGTATCTCCAAACCCTGCACCTCTACACCAGTATCTCCAAACCCTGCACCTCTGCACCAGTAGCTCCAACCCCCTGCATCTCTACACCAATATCTCCAAACCTATGTACCTCTACACCAGTATCTCCAAACTCGGCACCTCTACACAAGGATCTCCAAACCCATGTACCTCTACACCAGTATCTCCAAACCCTGCATCTCTACACCAGTAACTATAAACCCCTGCACCTCTACACCAATATCTCCAAATCCATGTACCTCTACAACAGTATCTCCAAACCATGCACCTCTACACCAGTATCTCCAAACCCTGCACCTCTACACAAGTATCTACAAACCCATGTAACTCTACACCAGTATCTCCAAACCCTGCACCTCTACACCAGTAACTCCAACCCCCTGCAGCTTTACACAAGTATCTCCAAACACAGTGCAAGTGGTTAAGGGTACCATCAGGAAAGGAGACCTTGTGAATAAAACAGAGAATGTTGAGCTACAGTGGATATTGAGGCTAGGGGCTCATAGAGGATATGGCTTAAATGATCACGTCCCATTGAAACCAGTATTGAAGTCTAGAATGCTGAAGTGAAATGTCAGCATTGTTTACTATCAGGATCCACCAATTGTATTTAGAATATAATTAGTTAATTGTTTTTGAAGGGAACTTGTCTTATTCTGATAGGTTAATGAGTTTTAATTGGTTTTATTCATTATGTATAAGAATGCTTTAGTAGTTGTAATGTGATGTCTGATGAAGCAGTGTGCTATAACTGTGAACATGCTTACATTTCGTGTAATAAATTGAGGTCTTGTTTTTATCTGACTTGCATACTTACTGCCATACAATTCCACCTTGTTATTGCTGTAAACAGAAAATGATTGACTTTAACAATTGGCATAGTTTCTGGTGTCATTCCAAGGGGATCCAGTGCCTGACAGCCTGGGATGACATGATTGACAGACCGCAGTGCTTTGCCAGAAATGGCATGTATCTGTCTCCCATGGGCTTCAGGCTTCTGGCAAAGGCAAAGGCTGTTGCTTCCTCCATAGTGCCTTTTTTAGGCAATGCCGTAAGATCAAAACTACCAACATGAAAATTTCATCAAAATGCAAATTAAAGGTCATGCTGCTAAATGCTAGGAGTCTAAACATGAAACTGCACTCATTGCAAGCATTCTTAACCCTGGAAAATATTGACATTTGTGCAGTCAGAGAAACTTAGTTCAAAGCTGTGGAGAGCACCCCAGCCATACCAGCCAAGTGGAGGACAGCCACTGTCATCCCTTTGCACAAAGGTAGAGCATCCACCAATCCAGGAAATTATAGACCCATCAGCCTAACTAGCCTGATCTGCAAGACCATGGAAAGGATTATCATGGACCTCATTATCAAGGACATTGGCAACCTCCAAACCCTCGATCCCACACAGTCTGGTTTCATCAAGGGGAGTTCATGCCTGTTAAATTTGGTTGACTTCTTTGAGACAGTCACCAAAGCTATGGACAAGGGGAAGACGGTGCACACCACATACCTTGACCTGGCCAAAGCCTTCAATATTATTCCCCACTCAGGTATAATAGATAAACTCTCTCAACTAGGCATCAATCTGTATGTTACCAGATGGGTAGCAAACTGGCTCACTGAAAGAACCCACCTAGTCAAAATAGTGGAAGCCACCTCAAGCAGTAGACCCATAATGAGCAGTGTACCCTAGGGATTGTTCTTGGAGCTTCTGCTGTTTGGGATATACTTTTCTGTAGTGCAGGCCAAAACCAGTGGGCTACGGCTGACCAAGTTGTCAGATGACTTCAAGCTGGGCACTGTCATCAATTCCCCTAGTGATGTGGACACCCTCCAAGAGAGTTTCATACAAACAAATGACTGGTGACAGAAATATGGCCTCAAAGTGAATGTCAAAAAATGCATCATCATCCCCTTTGGGGAGAGTGACGTCCCCACAAATTATCACATTAATAACAAGGCCTTCAGCACGCAATCAATCATAAGGGACATCGGTACCCAGGTTGATAATAAACTGACTTTTGACCACCATATTGCCTACGTTGTATGTAAAGCTTTCTACATGGCCCACCTCATTAGTAAGGGTATCTCATCCAGAGACAAGGAGGTCATAACATCCCTGTATTCTTCCCTTATAAGATCCATTATTGAGTACAATACCCCTTTCAGCATGTACCTCACAAAGGACATGCAGCAGCTGGGGAGACCACAGAGGTTCCTCAGCAGGAGAATCCAGGGCCTCAAACATCTACCCTACACAGATAGACTAAACACACTGTCCCTCTACTCAGTCTCATACAGACTCCTCAGAGGTGACCTCTGTCTGGCATACAAAGCAATCTCAGACCCCACCTTGATGGGACTGCTGCATATCCACAAGTCAAGCTCCACTCGAGTAACCCACATGCGTGACCTCTACCTGGTCTGTGACATCAGTAGGACTTGTTGGTGGGACAGATTTGTGTCCCAGAGTCTCCCCCTTCTATGGAATAGATTCCCTCTCCATGTCAAGCAGATTACCTAATTAACCCTTTTTAAGTACAACCTGGATAACTGGATGGGGAACAGAAAATACACCACAGGGATTCCATCCATGTCCCTGCTGGACAGGGGCATCGAGTGCTGACTTGTCAGAACATGGACTAAATTCTTGGCTAGGCTTGTAAGGTCCTCAGGGCCAATAGCCTAGTTAGTTCCTATGATCCCATGATCCTGTGATATATAAGATTCACTTCATGCCCCTGATAAATTATTTAATTAGTGGGCTAGGCTGCAAAAAATGAGGCTAGCACTCAGTGTGGTTTGTACAGGAGCAACTTTTAGTTTTTACAGGCTTTAATTACAGGTGGCGCTGAGCATGGTGTTTATTACTTGACAAATAGTGCTGGTGAGTGAGATATAAGGGCTGCTAAGGATACTGAATATCTGCTACAGCAGTAAACTCCTTACACAGGATGCCACATTTGTTAGGTTACATTCAATGTGTACAACTTGGCTATCTATTGCCCGTCAACAAATATAAACTAGATAAATAATCCTCACGGTTTCTAATAATCCAGTATCTGTTGGTGAAAACTAAAATTTACAGTCCGCCTGATTCCAGTGGTTTCCTTGTTTCCCCACTAACTCTAATTCTCTGATCTTTTTTAACTCTAGAAAATTACCTTTGCTTAGAATTTATATATCACCCATCAGGAATTACTCAACTGTTCCTACATTTCAAGCATTTCTACACATCATTCCTAGCCATCCCTTAGTTGCTTGAGCATCTCACATGTTAGAATTAGTAAGTCAAGTTGCTAAAAGATCATCCACCAAGAAAATGGGTCCTTACAACATAAGCAAATTAGACTTGATAGAAAAGGATTCATTGAATTTATTATTTACATGAACTGTGTCTGTAGAGACAAAACATATTTTTATTTACAAAGAAAAGGTAGTATAAGAGACCTGCTGGCAGTTGTACTAGCTTTTGGCTTGTATAACTTTACGTAACATAAAATAGTTTATGCAGATAGAGTAGGTTCACATATTGCCAACAAGAAGATAGACATGAAAGTGCATGCTAGTTTCAGAGAAATAATTTAATGATGCAATTATGGGTAGGTATGCATGTATATCTATTTCTTATTTGTTCAGCTGAAGATGAAAGTTAATATAAATAACTAGATTATCAGAGAGGGAGAGGCAGGCAGCATATTTGCACACCTGCACTTGGTATAGAAGGCAAAGATATTTTTTACTTTAGATGACAGGGGATGCTTATAGTTGGGTCTATGTCAGATAAACGAAAACGCAATCTCTCGAACTCTCATATGAGCGAATAATCATAACATCGAATTTTGTATTGTTGGGGGCTGTGCCCCCCCACTAAATATATATTCCTGCTCCGAGGTCGAACTACAGTGAGGAAAGGGCAAATATCCCACTCATCACTGTACTGTGATCCCAAAATACCACTTCCGATGTTATGATTATTCGCTCGTTTGAGCATTCCAGAGATTGCGTTTTCATTTATCTAAAGTAGACCCGTATAGTTTAGGGTGCTGGAAGAGAATTCCAAGCAGTGGTGAGGAATACTGTCTATACAAAGGAACTAGCTATGTTATTAAGTTTCATTGTAAACTTATTTTTTGTTAATAAATATGCAAACAAATACAGTTTCTGCCATTTTTGTCTCTAACAGAAATGTAGAAAGGATATGCATAGGAAACTACTCATTTTATACATATTTTTGTGCTGAGAAACCTTTGCACTCGTGTTGTATTATTTTGTTTAGTTTTAAATTCTTTACAAATGTATATTAATAATAATAATAATAATAATAATAATAGTAATAAAATAAAAAAATATGTATTATACATTGTCTGCCGGTATGAAACATTTGCCACATGCATGTGACTGAGAAAACAATTTTTGCAGACATCTTTGCAACAAATGTAATGGTGTTTACAGTACAATGATATTAGTTTTAGTTTTACATTGGTTGAATAACTTGAGTACTGTAACTGATAATACAAATATTTCAGTTTTCAGAGCTGACCACATCTGCAAGATGATGAAAAAACTCTGATTTTGTTTGCAATCTAAGTTTTTAACTTTCTTGTATTAATAAAGAAAAACATTCTGGAGCTCATTTTTCATTTGGTCCTGACCTTTTGGTGGCCTTTTTACTGAAGACCCCCTCACTTATATTTGACATTGTGGAGCTGCATAGCTTGTTTCCTGGAAGTGCAGTGACATCCTTTGTGGTTTAAAGTAGAGGTAAATATTCTGATACTTTTCAAAGTACTTTCTAAATATAGCACTTTATGATGAGTATTCCAACAAAGCACCATAAGCTGGCTACTTTTGAAATATTTTTTTCACACACTACCACAAAAACATCTGCAGTGTTCTACCTGTTAAGTGACCCCACTATCTTTGTATCTAAAGATCCTATAAGATGATTCCAAAGTTATTGAGTACAATTTTATTTTATTTGTATTTGTCAGCCTAGGCAGTTGCTGCAGTTTATGCCTTACACAGAATGTTACAGCACTCAGGCTTTAGTTAAAAAAAAAAAAAAAAAAAAAGAATAGACCACATACGGAGCACTACAGTGCTCAGGTTTGACCACAAATGCAATACTGGCTTTTAAAAGCTGGTATTGCATTAAACTGAGATTGAGATTGGCTGATCATGATCTCCCAACCCTTTGTACCTGGAGCAGTTGCCCCTCTTGCCTCTCCTTAGCTATGCCACTGGTTGAAAGCATCAACGTCTGGTCTACATGATGCTACTTATTAATATGTTTACAACCTTGATCCTCTGCTTTTATTGCCAGGCTGCCAGAGATAATCTTCTGGGAAGAAATATAAAGCTTTTTTTGCATTGTAGTCCATTATGTAATGTCACAATATTACTATATTCAGAATCCCTTGCAAATATTAAGAACTACACAGAGATAATTTTGGCTAGTTTCAGTATATGGCTTGAAACATCAAGTAGCCATTCCTTCAAGTTACCACATAGAGTTGCCATTTGTTGATTCTATGATCAAGACCAGAATGATTTTGCTTAAAAATAAGTTTTCCTTTTACTACATATAGTATTTCTAAAATAATGTCAGTACTTTTCTGCATGAGACTGGGTTATAAATGGACACGTTAAATATTTGGGAGAAAATATTTAAAAGTGCAATCAGGAACTAGCGTTCAGTTTGAAAAATATAGCCTGTAACACTGACATTTTTAAAAGGGTTTCATTTATCTAGAGTAATTTCATCAGTTCCTCTTGCAGACAGACGTTTACAGGCATTTAAATCTATTTAAACTTACAATGTCATTCAGAGAAACACAGCAATTTATGAGGTATAGCAAACAGTCTAAATATTTATAATCGTAATGAGACAATGCTGTGTTTACTTAGTTTGTGGAAGTGCTAGCAGTGAAAAACTGTACTGTCTGCTTCAGTAAATCATATTAAATGCTCATGTTATAGCTGGTTAGTTGCTCAGATGACCAGATATATTCCTTGTTTAGCTGTTACTTTCCAAGTTAAATCCTTAACAATGCAATACTTCTCTGTAATTCCTTCAGTGACCCTTTCTGCCTGTGTAGAAAAGCAGGTAATGAACCATTAGTTGTAGTGATTCATGAAGTCGCTTACACAGACTTTCTCTCTTCATAACTGACTGACTGCCTGGATAACTGAATATTGGATAACTGGCTCTCTGTTGTATTTTGACTTGATCCTTACAACATAGCCGTTTTTCAGTCTCCCTCAAATTTTGTAACACCTTCAATATTTTCAAAGCTAATCTAAAACATTTCTTAGCTCTAAAAGAAATGTTATCATTGTTGTATACATTCATCTTTAAAGCACGATTCAAACATTTCCATGGTTTTAGTCATGAAGTAGGGGAACAAAGAGAGTGTATTGAAAATAAAAGGCAAAATTATGAAAACCTCCTGAGTTATTTATTTTTGTAACAACTATTTTTATTTATTCTGAATGTTAAATAACTGCATACAAAGTCTAAAGGCGCAGTGGATCTTTTCTGTTTCACAATGAAAATAACTAGCTCAACTTTGACGTTACAGACTACACGTTATTTTTGACATGTTACAGACTACATGTTATCTTTGACATGTTACAGACTAAATGCTATATATGTTAGACCCTTTTGGACTATTGATATCTGAGTTTTCTGAGTGATTGAATATATCAGGGTCAGGGAGGTGGAAAAGGAAAAAGGAGCATTATTTTATGTTTAGCACAATCGAGGCATGGTAAGTCAGAAAGGGAGCTGGAGGGCTTAAGTACTGCTTACAGCTGTAGAAGGGCATAGCTTATGGGGACTCCAGCCACATGCATCAGTTTGTATAAGGCACCTGTACTAGATAATCTTTATGTGCTATACATAAATTTAGGAAAAAAGACTAGGTATGTGTCCCAGGGTGCCAGACACCATTCCTGCAGTTGAATACTGCATTTGCAGAAGTGTGATGAATTCTCTTGCTTTGTATCCTTACAAATTCTTCCAGCTGGGGCTCACAGCTGAGGCCCCTACTATGCTACCAGAGTTAAAATGCTAATTTATTTATACAGCATTATGTGTCTGGACTTTGGACAACCAATGCCATGTCTAGTTATGTATGTCAGGGCAGGAGAATATAAGAATGACTGAGAAAGTGAATATTACAAAGAAATGGTACAAAGTAGGAAAGAAAGAAAGTGTGTGTCATGCAGTGGAGCAAGACACACATTTTCAGAATGTTTGTGCATACTTAAATATGTAGAAGCAGAACAATTAGTGTTAAAGAACAAAAATGCCATGTCATATTAAGATAATTAAGAACAGTAATATTAAGTAACTTTGTACAAGCAAAATGTAAGTAATGTTGTGGAGCTTTGAAATAAAATGCATTAGACACTGAGATTCATCATTCTGTAAATATCAGCTTGTGTAACATGAATGAGATCCATTGCAGATCCCAATGCATGCTAATAATTTATTAAACTATGCAAACTATGAATATCTGTGGTGGTCTAGTTGTATCTCCTGCTTCATGATCTGAATGGACAACTGAGTAGAATACAGATCAAGGCTATGCAGTAGTTTGCTGGAGTACATTTCTCCCACCACAGTGAAATGTTTTGTAATGTTTGTGTTTAGGGTCTCCAACTGATTATAATATAATATAGTATAGTGCTCATTGCCTGTGGTACCATCAGAATTGCAGTGCTCATTGTCTAGGATCCCACATTCCTTACAGTGACATTTTATTGCTCTTACTGTTCTGGCTCTTCATGCACCCATGCAATATCTAGAATAATGATAACTTCTGAGAGCCCCAATATATGAGTAATGACTCTGCCTCTTGTCCACGGACAGTCCCACCTGCCCTTTTCCTGCTAATTCCTATCTGCCAGTGTCATGAAGAATCACTCTAGTGTTAACTGTTTGGTTAAGACAGTGGTGAATCCATATATAAATCTAAACCCAATGCCACCATTTTGTATATGAAGGTCAGGGGTATGGTCTCATCATCTGCACTGATGTTTAAGAAATAATATGAGAGTGGTGGCTGATCTTAAGAATGTACAGGAAATGCATAATACTGCAACAGGTCATGATCACCACCTGCCACACTGAAATATACCTTACACTGAACAGCTGCAGAGCACAGTTATAATGACCAGCTTCCCAGGACTTCACCCACCTTGCTGTAAGTCATGTACTTTTCACTGTTGTCTTGCTAATAGCAATTGAAACTTGGTCAAAATAATTTCACACATACAAACAGTTGCTTCCCTTACTACCATCCTCATGTCAGTTCTCCTTTTCCTATCTTTTGGATAATGCTGCCATCAGTTAGACCTGACTATGTACCTCTATAAGAACACAGTTATTGTACACTCTTAAGATCATAAGCTCTTAGGAAGTTACTGGGCTAATGACCCTAGGGCCCTTACAAGCCTCTACAAGTTCTTACCCTTATTTCATGATCAGCACCTATTGCCTCTGTCCAAGCGGGTCACAGGTGGAACCCCCAGGGTGAGTTTACAGTCAACAGTTTACAGTTTTCTTAACATCACTTCAATACCACTGTAAACCGTGTATATAACGTTTTTGAAGCTTTTTATGTTTTTATTTTATTTTTATGAGTCTGACTTGAATGTATTTTAAGTTTCTGTATTTGATCTATAATTTTATCTCACTGTGGAGCTTTTCTCCCCGGGTCTCCACTGAAAATGAGCCACTAGCTCAGTCAGACCAACCTGGTCAACAAATGTAAAATAAATAAATAAACCATCCAATTGTCCAGATTGCATTTGAAGAGGGCCAATGAGGTGCTCTGTTTGACATGAAGTAGAAGTCTGTTCCAAAGGTCTGCTAACCTCTGGGAGACAAATATGTCCCACCAGCAGGCTTTATTAATGTCACATACCAGGTTAAGGTCTTTAGAGTGAGTAACTCATTTACCATTTGACTTTCGGATATAAAGTATTACCAATAACACAGGGTCAGAGATTGTCTTACATGCAAGGCAGAGATCACATCTATATTACTCTGTCGAAAACTCAAACTGTCGACAGCATAATAATCGACAAGAAAATGTCGAAACCCCCGAACATCAAACACACAAAAAAAACCAAAAAAAACCCCACCCAAACACAACACAAATTGCTCTATGCAGGGGGGCAAGCCCCACTACTTAAATATACCAACTCTGAGATCGCACTACATTGCCATAAACGGAAATCTCCCCTTACAGACATTTCCGTTTACATGCGCAATGACTTTCACTTTCGACATTTTGGTGCCGACAATATCAGCTTCGATATTGTCGTCCTTCGACAGGGTGAAGTAGACCCCAGAGATCACCTCTGAGTAGTCTGTATGAAACAGAATAAAGTGACAGTGATTTCAGATGATCGCCCATAGGACAGATGGTGAAGACCTTGAATTTTCCTTGTGAGGAACCTTTGTGGTTTCTCCAACTGCTGCAGGTGCTTAGAAAGGTACATACCAAAAGGGGCATTGTACTTAATTACTAGTGAGATGAGGGAAGAGTACAAGGAGGTAATAACTTCTTTTTTACTGGAGGAAATGCCCTTGCTTATGAGATAAGCAATACAAAATGCCCTTCTTACCACTGTGGAGACATGGTGGTCAAAGGTGAGGTTGCTGTCAACCTGTGTGCCCAGATCTGTCACTATTGAGTGTATACGTAAGGTATTGCTATTGATGTGTTAGTTAGCATGAACATTGCTTTTACTGAAAGGAATGATAATACATTGTTTTGCATTGTTTAAGGCCATGATTTTGGCACCAGTCATTTGTTTGTGTAAGACCCTCTTGTAGGATGCTGACATAATTTGGAGATTCTATGACCACTTCCAGTTTGCAGTCATCAGCAAACTTTGTCAGCCCTACAAGTTTTTGCTTGTACTTAGAAGAAATAGATTTCAAACAGTAGAGGTCCCAGGACTGATCCCCATGGAACACCACTAGTTACAGGTCTGCTGGTGGAGGTGGATTCCCCTAGTTTGACTATATGAGTTCTATCAGTGAGCCAGTTAGCAATCCATCTAACGATATAAGGGTTGATGCTTAGTTAGGTGAGTTTGTCAATGATGCCTGAGTGGGGGATAGTGTCAAATGCCTTGGCTAAGTCCAGGTAGGCTGTATGCAGAGATTTCCTCTCGTCCAGGGCATTGGTGACTGTCTTGATGAAGTCCACCAAGTTGAACAGGCATTATAAGTCAGCTATATTATAATTATATAATAGTAATACCTCCTATCGTAAATCTTGAAGTGATGCAGAACAACAGTGAATAGTGCATCAGATTTAGTGATTACCCTTATATACTAATAGATAGACCTCCAGCAGCTTTTGAAATTGAGTAATACAATTTTTTATTAGAAATAAATAAATGATATTAATCAATGCATATAAAGATAAAGCATGTAAACTGTTTCACAAGAAATCATAAAACAAATATTCAGATGAAGACACACAAACACTAACTACAGCTAATTTAATGCTGAAATACAATTAGTTAAAGGGTTACTATATTCTGCCTGCCCCTGACTTCTTAAAATGATCATTCAGAAATGAGCTGTCAGTCCTAGAAGTCTTCTGTGCAAGTTTCAGAAGGCAGAACCTAGCTGCTAAGTTCAAGAGTTGGCTGACAGCATTTGGTCTCCAAAATTAAGAGACCAATTCTCTGATCTTTCTGATTAGCTTTTATGTTAAATTTCAGTCTTCTGTTTTCTCTTTTTCCTTAACTCTGGGAGTGAAGATGAAGTCCAAATAAGGAATTTCATGAAAGCAAAATTCTCCCAAAGACCACAAAGAGCATTTCCAGTGTAGTTTTATTCATGAATCTCACAAATGTTTAGTAAATTACTTTGTTATGGATCCTGTCGATTCTTTGTTTGAATTTCAGAATATATTCAGGTGTTATCATGTTTAAAAAGGGAAAAAGGAGACTAACCAGGGAAAGAAAGTTAGTTTGTTAAAAGGTTAGCACCTGTTTCATACTGGATGGTTAGTTATAGGACAGCATATTTATGAACTTAAACACCTAAAAAAATACTTCTGCTGTGGTACTTGCAGTTAATACTGTCTTCTCTAGATTATATAAAGAGATAGGTAGGAGGTTCAAATCTCATAGTGGTGAACTTGTGTGTGTGGCTTTAATGTCAGGTACATATAAGCTTCTTGAACAGACCCTGTGTCTGCTTCCACTCAGGGGAAGAATTTAACTTGTGAAACAACTTCCCCATCCACTTATCCCACTTTTGAGGTTGGGAGTTGGCATAATTGTTAAGGTGTTTACCTCACAGACACAACATAGAGTGTTTGATTCTATACCTCGAAAGGAAATTGGCTAGGCTTTAAATGAACTGCAGGGGCAACTAGCCTAGTATTTACTAATGAACCTATGAAAATGTTAATCAAAGATGATTAAACAGCCAAGTACAAGATAAAGGAACAGACCAGTACATACAAACTACATAAAATATTAACAAACGAATTACAGACATTTATATCAGATATATCCAAAGACACAATGCATATAAAAAGCAAAACACTAAAGGAACTGGATAAACAACTTCTGCTGTTGCTTTATAATTTACAGAACATAAAACAATACTTTTTCAGGTGCCACTGAAGTCATAGCAACATTTCCAAATACAGGACATGAATGTGTATTATCGAAAGTGCTATATTCAGAAAAAAAATTAAGAATTACATTTCATTATAGCAGCATTCGTTATATTGATCCTTCTTTGCTTAAATATCAACTTGCAGCATTATACTGAAGACTGTTTGTTTGAATACTACAAGTGTTCTGCTAAGTGCACTCTGTTACATTTATCAGTTTACATAAACAGATATGATGTTGTACATACTGTGAGTGTTTTTTTCCAAGACGTGTAGACAGTGAAGTAAGGGAATTTCTCCTTTTCCCTACTGTTATGATGTCTTGTGGTTTTTATTTTTAAAGTAGTGAGGATGTGGGGAGGAGGGGCTTGCTCCCCCCATGAAAAAATTCTATTTTGTAGATTGGTGAAACCTGTTACTTTTGCTGATTTATATGTTGCATCAAATAATACAAGTCCTATTATTCAAGTAAAAACTTAAGAAATCAGAGTACAAGAGTTCTGAAAACCTGACTTCTCATGTGATATACCTAGCTGTTTGTCAATTATGTTCATCCTTCTATGTTGGTAAAATAAACTCAACAATATAGGATAAGGAACATGTATATCACATAAGGAAAGGTACATTACATAATGCCCTTACCAAGTATAGCATTAAATGAACACACACATAGATTTTTGTTCAAGGTACTTGAAGTAATTACTCCCAACTCTAGAGGGGGTGACATTAAGATATATACAGAGAGTAAGGAAACTGAATGGATAATTCTACTAAGATCAGATAAAGGATTAGGCCTCAATGATAGGGCCTCTATCAAGCCAAAATTAAGACAGCGTAGAAACATTAGATAAACCCCTAGAAATAGGTATTCTATCTCTCTGTAAACAATTGTCTTTTATATCACTACCATGTCATTACGTCATAGATTTAGTTACCACATGTAGTGTGGTTACTTTATTTTATAAGACATTATATTAATTTATACATACATATATATGAAATTTTATATGTTAGACATTAAGCATACTTGTCTATAGAATCTTTCTCACACTAATATCTATTTTAATTACAAATATATATGTACTAACTGATATGTTTTTATATATATTTTTATATATAACTTTTTATATATGTGTTTCCTATGTATACTTTATATATGAGATTGTTTTTAAATGGTTTTATCTTTATCAGATTTGTATATTAAGCTGGGTCTTTGATGTTTGCCTGCTTCTTTAAATAATCATACCAATTCACTTACTTGATTGATTAATTGTTTAAAACCTGTGTATATATAAGATGTGGAATCTTAGAATGAATGTAAGATCTGATGAAGCTACACAGCGAAAGCGCTTATCTTATTAATTATTGATAATAAAGTACTTTGAACTTTAAGTGTTACACTTGTTTTCGCTCAGTCCTGCTATTTTGATTTACAAAGACAACATTAAGACACAACAGTCAAATAAGCTTTCTCAACAATATAGCTGTAATACACTTTAGGTAAATTAGTTATGAGCTCTGCAGTGGAGAACTACGACAGTGTGTCAGGATGAACCCTGTCTATACCAAGTATAAATTAACTATGAACATCAGACATGATAAGAAAGGGAATAGGCCTGAAGGAAAATAAAGCAGAAGGCCTGCATCATGGAAATCAGGGAAAGAACCCACAAAGAGTACTTCAACTGATATAAATGCAAAAATAACCACATTCCCTTCATCCTCACACTGTTTACATGCTTGCAATTAAGAAAGGTAGAAAAAATATGTTTAAATGTGCCTCCTTGCATAAAATACTACCAGTAAGAATTTGCAGTTTTACTATGAACTGACACATTTTCACTAACAAAAAAAAAATGCCTGAAAACCAAATGACCAAAAACTCCTTTTTTTCTTGTTTTTTGTAGGGTTGCAAGTCCCCCTGCACCCTGCGATGACAGGGGCTAACTCCACACACCTTGAAATTATAAATACTAACTCCATGATTGCACCAACTCAAAGAAGACAGAAATATCCATAAAAAGTGAACCATTGCTGGTGCACAGTTAGAAATTGCACTGACAATGATTTCCTATGGAAAAAAGCATTTGGTGTTATGCTGTTAGCCTTTTTTTGCAACTACTGACACTTGAGTAACTTCTCCTTGAGCATATGTAGGGAAGACAGAATTTGCTGAGTACCAGCAAAAATACCTACACAGGCGCGCGTGCACACACACACACACACACACACACACACACACACACACACACACACACACACAAGAAAAACACTGTTCACGCAAAAGCTTAATGGAAAATATCAACATCACAGAGAGAGATAGTATACAAATTTAAAGTCAGAAATATTTGTTATTAATTTGCAATTTTTCCACATTAAGTGACAATCATCAGCAATTTCTAACATTAATATTTTCCATGACAACAGATGAACATTGCAATACAAAACACGAGACTATGAGTTAAGCAGTCATCAGACAAACCAAAGGAACGCATTACAACACTGTTTGCAAATGAGTAATTCAACCAACATGCACTCAATGAATACTTATAGAAAGATAAGAATAAATTCTGCATAAAAGTAAACACACAATTAATAAAATCATTAAAAACATTTTTCTTTCATCATCACAGAAAGCAGAAAGTTTATGCACATATATTCTATTTTTTCCAATAGCCTGAATTCAGATTATCATCTTTTAAGACAAACAAAAATAAAAATAAGTAAATAAAAACTTTTACATGGACGGATTCACTAGAATGTAGCCTTTAATATTATGAGTTGCTTTCTTTAAATGGACACATACAAGAGCATTCATTAAAGAGGAACCATGCATTTCTGATAACCACTTTATCATAATTAGGGGGGGAAGGAAATCAAAAACTCTTCTGTCAACCAACAGGTATACGGCAACCAGTGCTTGATGGGATGCCAGCCTGTTGCAGGACATACACATACACGTGCCTTATACAAACATATGGCCAGTTGTTAAGGATCACTAGTTCACCTATTCACATGTCTTTGGGATATGGGTGGAAACTGGAGCAGCTAAAAAAACATGGAATCATGGAAGATATGCAGACTCTGCACAGACACACTCCCAATGGGAATTAAACACAGTGGAGCCTAGTGCTAACCATTTCACCATGGTATTGCTGACATACAAGTACAAGCTCACCTATATTACTTTAATGCTGTAACCACAAAACATGAAGAACTACTATAAAGAAAAGAATGGGAGACTGCAAAAATATCAAACATAATAACAAATATAGGAAGAAATGAAATAAAGGAAACCAAAAGAAAATCAATGGAAAGACAAACCCTGGGATTCAATAAACTCCCTGCAGGCTACGTGCGAAGCATACATGGAGTTTACATATTTGCGCGGTGAGCATCAGTGCTTAATGAATATTCATGCTGCGGCTCACTTTCAAACATAAACATGCAGGGTTTCACGCTGGCCAGGAAACTGTGTAAAGCAACACGGATAGCAAACTTAGTTACAGCATAGCAAACTGAGCTAGGAAGATTGTGGGGAATGCCACATGGACCACCAGGGTTTTTCATATGTTAATGTATTATGTTGCGGGACAAGACAGGACAGTGAATGTGTACACTCCAGCATACTGGACTAGCAGGAATCCATGGAATGCCACCAAGGTTTTTCTTGTATTAATGTATGTCTTGTAGGCACAAGACAGGGCAGTCTATATAGTGCTGAGTATTGTGGAATCCCATTCTAGGCAGTCTGTACAAGTTGTGTCAATGATCTATAAGGGTACATGGACTGCCATTTATAAAAAAAACAGTCATGGGAAGTGTGTTTATTGAATAGGGACACACAGATGAAGTTTAAGGATGAACACCAGAAAGGAGGACAGGTGAAACATTGTAATGTATCATACATGAGAAAATTTAATAGGAAGACAGCTGCAGCAGGAACACTAATCACACCTCCACATGGCATAGTACAGACTGCACAGTGACAAATGTACATGATGTGACTGTCACACAAGGTGACATAACAGTGGAGGATGTCTGTGTGATATAAGCATCCAGACAAGAACAATGGAGAGGACATGTATCATGGATGTTAAATACAACTGGGGTTGGGTACATATTGATAAGCTGTGCAAACTGATTTGCCTAAGTATGCCTGTATTGTCAGCAGAGGCTTCCAACAAGTAGGACACAGATACAGGTTCATGGCCAACAGTAAAACTATCAGCGTCTATATCACGTTATCGAAGACGCAAAATGTCGAATGCTCAAAACAGCGAAAATTCCAAAACTCAAACTCAGTATTGTGAGGGGCTGCACCCCCTCCACCCCCCGATAAATATATATTCCAACTCTGAGATCACACTACAGTGAGGAAAGGGCAAATATCCCAATCTTCACTGTACTGCAATCTCAAAAATGGAACTTTGAGTTTTCAACACTTTCGCTATTTTCACGTTTGACATTTTCAATTTGCAATAACGTGATATAGATCCAACTGTCACACGCAACCACGACAATATCAGAATAATACCACCAGTAATACCCGTGTCTCTGACACAACATATGTGTTTCTGAGTGAGCATAAATGGTTTTGCACCAACACACTTATTCAACTATTAGGACATGCCAGCAATCTATGAGTGTAATCAAGCACACTCTCCTGACACTAACATATGCAGGATGTGTGAGGAGACACACTTGACGTTATGATCAGTACATGCTAGTTGACTGGTGTGCATGACACAATCTGCACTGTCACAATGTAAATCATGCCATCAATGTTGTTAAACAGCTATGTATGTCATGGGTGCATTACCAAAACAGATATCACACATGCATGTGGTATTACACCTTGATGGGGGTTCTGTACCATCAGACAGTAATGTTTATGCAACAAAACTAATACCTAGATATGCACAAATAAATGTGTGACAGCTCAGAGTGATAAAAGTGGTACACTTCAGTTATACATCTTTGGAAGATGTGTGTGGAGGGACATGAGGAAGAGTGTATTGTACTCAGGTATTGATGTGGTGAAAGCTGTGAACTATGAAAGTATTATGGTCTGTCATGTGGATGTCCTACAGATACTCAGTAGTTGTGTTACATACAAGGGAGTACTCACCACTGTGGACACATGCTGGTGGACATTTCACATACCATATATCCCAGGCCACAGGCCACATAACAACTGGTCTGCTGATACTGTGTGACATCTACACGATCCTTAGTTTGTGCATTTGTTTACACAATGAAACATATCACCAGATTTTTTTCCATCTCATGTGTTGTCATGGCTGTGACAGGAATCTTTGATGTGTGTTGATACTGTCCGTATTATACCAAATTCACAGTTGGTGTCAATGATTGTCCACAATCTGTAGTCCTCCAGACAGCTGCTGGGACACAGGATTTGTGTGTCATTTTTGATGGCTGTGATTTCAATCATGGACAGAAAAGGGCCTAGCAGACAGCCCTGATGTACACACTTGATCACTGGGCATGAGGTATAGGTCACTTTACACATTTCTACATATTTAGATGTCATTTATGTGATCCACTGTTCTATCCAGTTGGTATTATAGGTGTTGATAGTCACATCCCTCATTGTGGAGTGAATACCTAAGTGTGGGCTCCTGTTGCCTGCCTTGGCCTTTTCAAGTTCCACAGGATGATGGTCTTTGAGGATATCTGACAGATATAACAGACATGGATGTAGCATCAAAAACTCACAGATGTCTGTTGCACATAGCCAGGATATTACTAGTGTCCATTTAGAGAAGGTCAATGATGACATGTTGGTTCATAGGTTCATAGGTTCATAGGTTCATACTAGGCTATCTGCCCTAGGGCATTTATAAGCCTAGCCAGAGTGTGTATGGCTTTCGCCACCCATTTTAAATTAATTTTGCTATGCCCTTTTTCGAGGTTAGTATACTGTGCCTCTGTCTAACAGTGACACAGAAGTGATACTCGGGGTAAACCTACAATCTCCCATCCACTCATCAAGATTCCTCTTGAAGAGAGTCAATGAAGGACTCTGCCTAACCTAGACTGGGATTTTATTCCAGAGTGAAGGGAGCCTCTGGGTTATGAATCTGTCCCTCCAGCATGTCCTATTTATTTCAGTGCTGAGGTTTAAGTCCCTCAGCGTAGCTTGATGGGATTTGGATTTTCTGAAGTGCAGCATGTCCATTAATTCCGGGTTGGACATGGCTTTATACATCAGGCACAGATCGCCTCTGAGCAGGCGGTATGCCAATGAGTAGAGCTGGAGTTTCTTTAACCGGGCAGCATACAGCATCTGTTTGAGCCCTTTGATCCTCTTGGTGAGGTACTTTTGGGGTCTTTCCAGTTGCTGCAGGTGTCTGGTAAGGTACATCCCAAAAGGGCATTGTACTCAATTATGGGCCTGATGAGGGATGAGTAAAGAGGCACGATGACCTCCCTGATCTAGATGTGAATCCCTTCATGATTAGGTGGGCTATATAAAATGTTTTTCTAACCACTTTGGCCACGTGGTTGTCAAATGAGAGATTGCTATCAACTTGGGTCCCCAGGTCCCTAATTACTTCTTCTGTACTTAATGGATTACCACCTATGTGGTAATTTGTGGGCACTTTGTTTTTGCCAAAGGGGATGACTATACACTTTTTGGCGTTTAGCTTGAGGCCATGGCTCTGGCACCAGTTGTCTGTTTCTATGAGGCCCTTTTGGAGGATGCTTGTGTCAGCTGGAGAGTCTATTATGGCGCCCAGTTTGCAGTCATCTGCGAACTTGGTCAGCCACAGTCCTTCCATGTTGGCCTGTACCTCCGAGAAATATAACCCGAACAAGAGAGGTCCCAAGACTGAGCCTTGTGGGATGCCACTTGTAACTGGTTTGGAGTCTGACATGGCTGTAGCTATTCTAACCATGTGGGTTCTGTCCTTGAGCCAGTTTGCAACCCATCTAGTGACATAGGGATTTATATTTAAGCTGGTGAGCTTATCTATAATGCCTGAGTGGGATATTGTATCGAAGGCTTTTGCGAGGTCCAGGTAGGCTGTGTGGACCACCTTCCCCTTGTCAATGGCCTTGGTGACTGTTTCAAAGAAATCAACCAGGTTTAAGAGGCAGGATCTGCCCTTAACAAAGCCGAACTGGGTAGGATCCAGTGTCTGTAGGTCCCCAATACCTTTATTTATAAGGTCCATGATGATCCTTTCCATAGCTTTGCAGACCAAGCTAGTGAGACTTATGGGTCGATAGTTTCCAGAATCTGTTGAGGCACCACCTTTGTGGAGAGGGACCACTGTTGCTGTACGCCACTCTTTGGGTACATATCCTGTAGTAAGGCTGAGATTGAACAGTAGTTTTAGGTTTGGGTTTAGCTCTTCTTGGAGTTCATGTAGGACGCAGCCCAGGACACTGTCTGGTCCCATTGATGCTGTGTTTCTTGCTTTGGAGAGGGCAGCTCTTACCTGAGCATCTGAGATGTCATGGGGGCAGCACTCTGCTGGGATAGATATTAGCCCTTTTGGTGGGGAGAAGTTTGCGCTGAACCTGTCAGCTAGGATGTTGGCAATGTCTGTGGGTTCGGTGTATTTTTTGTCATTTTGGACTAATTCTGATAATATCTGGGAATTCCCACCCAGGTTCCTAACATAACTAAAGAAAGCCTTGTGATTATCCTTAGTGTTCTGTGCAATTTTCCTCTCGAAGCTGGCCTTAGACGATTTTATGAGTGCCCGTAGTTTTTTGCTAATACTGATCAGAGATGCCTTCCCTTTTTGGGATTTTGCTCTGACATGTAGTAGCTTCCTCCTTCTATTGTATAGTTTGTTTATGGCTGGGGTCCACCAGACAGGACGTCTGCCTTTGGAGAATTGGGTCTTGGTTTTATTTGGGATTGCATGATCCATGCATTCCTGAAGGTGTTCATAGAATGCGTTTATAAAGGATTTTGTGGTCTGGTCCATATTATCCACAGGCCTGGGGGCTTTGAAGGATTCCACCTCGGTTTTGAAGAGTGTGAAATTTGCTTTAGAGAAGTTTTTCACTGTGGTTTTCTGGGCATGGGGTGGGGTCGGGATGTGAATATCCAGTGAGATTATTTTATGGTCTGATCTTACCAGTGAGGGATACACTTCTGGTCTGGAGCATAGAGTCCCCATGTTGGTGATGATCAGGTCCAGTATGTTTTCCCCTCTTGTGGGAGTGGTAACAAGTTGTTCCATAGCATTTGAGTTTATAAATTCTAGGAACCTTTGGGCTAGGGTGTTGGAGCTAGAGTAATGCTCCCAGTCTATGGTTGGGTAGTTGAAGTCACCCAATATAATGGTGTTTGGAGAGACCTTCATATTTTCCAGTGTGGTCTACCTCACAGATCAGGAAAGTCTGGATGTGGCTATACATGCATGCATCAGGACCTGTCCCCAGTCCACTCAGATGGATACATGTCAATGTGCACCCATCTACGGGAACATAGTCAATCTGGAAGGTGTGTTGAAGTGTGTGTCACACCATGTCAGGTAGGCATATGATATGAATCATGCTATAGGTGATCTGTGATGTTGTCACAGCTCACTGTTTCCCTGTGATAGGACTGCATGAAGGTAACACAGTGCATACTGCCTCTCATGATCTGTCCATTGTATCCAGATCTGAGGAGGATAAAACAACACTGTACTCAAACCTCATCTGAACACTAATACAGTATAGTGCTTCCTTTTGCAAGTACCTCATTAGACACATGCAGCAGCTAAACAGACCATGGGGGGTTTCACACCAAGAAAATACAGGTCCTACAAACCATGCCATGATGTACATGGATATACTGAAAGCCCTGTTCCTGAAATCTGCATTGGAAAGGTTAAAGTGACTTGTGACTGGACTACAGGACATTGCTGACCCTGCCCTGATGTGTATCACAAATTAGCAGAGTCTGTTGAGAGGAAGATGATAAAAGTAAAGTTCCACATCTAGTTGTAAAATGCTGTCTCTACACCCAGATGACTGCAGTGAGAATAAAACCCCTATCTAAGTACATACACTACAGAACACAGTACTTTATGCAAGTGCCACTGCACAAGTCTGACTTGGAGTGTCTCAGATAACATTTTATAGCTGATGACATAAGCGGCGTCTGTTGAGGAAAATATAACAGTGTCCCACATGCTGGTATAGAATCCTTTCTGTAATGTCAAGCAACACCTTACAAACACACACACACACACACACACACACACACACACACACACACACACACACACACACACACACACACACACACACACACACACACACACACACACACACACACACACACAGTTGACTGCAGTGACAATTGAACTCCTACCTATCTAAGCACATAGACTAAAGAATACAGTACTTTACGCAAGTGTCACAGCTCAAGTCTGGCTTGGAGTGTCTCAGACAACACCTTATAGCTGATGACATCAACAGTATCTGTTGAGGAGAATACAATATTGCCCCACATACTGGTGTAAAATGTTTTCTGTAATGTCAGGCAACAGCTCACACACACATACACACACAAAGTTGACTGCAGTGAGAACAGAATCCCTACCTAAGTACATAGACTACAGAACACAGTACGTTATGCAAGTGCCATGGCACAAGTCTGACTTTTAAATGGCTGCAGGTCAACTTATAGTGGATGACATTAGCAGTGCATGCTAGAGAGAAGACATTGGGAGGCCTGCATGAAATGGATGTGTAGGCATGTGCAAGTATCATAGTACTGTCAATTCACGGGATTGGAGCTGTAACAAGAGAATACACACTTCTGCTCTTCTGATTAGACACACACACACACGTGCACATGCTCACACGCGCACACACACACACACACACACACACACACACACACACACACACACACACACACACACACACACACACACACACACACACACACACACACACACTCACTTGACTGCAGTGAGAACAGAACCCCTATCTATATAAGTACATAGACTACAGAACTCAGTATTTTACACTAGTGCCTTGGTATAAGTCTGATTTTTACATTGCTGCAGGTCAATTTATAGTGGATGACATCAGCAGTGTATGTTAGTGAGAAGAAGTTATGAAGCCTGCATGAATTGGATGTGTAGGGATGTGCAAGCATCACAATACTGTCAATCTATGGGATTGGAGTGGTAACTGTAGGACACACATGTCTGCTCTGCTGGCTAGACACAGACACATACCCCCCCAGTTGACTGCAGTGAGAACAGAACCCCTACTTATCTAAGTACGCAGACTACAGAGCACAATACATTATGCAAATTCCATGGCACAAATCTGACTTTTACAAGACTCCAGGTGAACATATTGTAGATGACATCAGCAGGCCATGTGGGAAAGAAAATGTTGGCAGACCTGTATAGGCTCATAGTTTCGTATGTTCATAGAAGGCTACTAGCCTAATGGCCCTAAGTGTTTAGAAGCCTAGCTGTGTAAAAACACAAGTACCCTTACTGAGCATAGTTGGATGTTCTTTGTTAGCAGAACAATTTTATGAGCAGCGCCAACTGGCTCTGTCCATGAGGGACATAGCTGCCACCTCAGAGGTGACTTTACAATCACCCAACCAGTAGTCAAGGTTGCACTTGAGCAGGGTCATTGAAGAGCAATGATTCACATGCAGTGGAAGCCTATTACAGAAAAGTGTGAGTCATTGGGGGATATATCTGTCTTCCCAGCATGTTCTGTTTATGTCTGTTTATGAGGCTAGGTTGAGAACCCTGGGCAAAGTTATTCTTGTCTCATTTGATTTGCAGATGTGCAGCATTTCCAGTAGGGCAGGGCTTGAGACTGCTCTGTAAAGCATGCATAGGTCATCTCTCAGCAGCATGCATGATATTGAGTACACTGACAGGTCTTTCCGTCTTTCCATAAATGTCATGTTTTCAGGCCCTGAAGTCTCCCAGGCACAATCCTGTGTTTTTTCCAATTGTTGCTGGTGTCCGGTGAGGTACAGACAGAAGGGAGCATTGCACTCAATTAGTGGTCTGATAAGGGTAGAGTACAGCAGAGGTATGACCAGCCTGGTTTTGGATGTGATGTCAAAATGTATGATATGAGCAATGAAGAATGTGTGTCACCACTATGGACACATAGTGATGAAAGTGTAGATTGCTATCAACATGTGTTCTCAAGTCTCACAACACTGTGTTTGAGCTTAGAGGGGTGCTATGTATATCATAATTAGCAGGGGTACTTCATCGCCAATGGGGACAATGAGCCATTGTATGCTTTAAGTACCAGTCTGTGAGTTTGGCACCAATCATTTGTGTGTGGCAGTTCCTTACAGAATATGTTACCATTATTGGGGGACACTATATTAGTACATCCAGTTACAAGTCATCTGCAAACTTGGTAAACCACAGGCCATCTGCCTTTGCCTGTGCTTCAGGGAAGTAGGTTAAAAACAGTTGAGGGTCCAGTACAGATTCCTGTGGTATTCTAATGGTAATTGGCTACTGCTGGAGGTGCACTCTCCAACTTTGAGAGTGTGTGTTATGTCAGTGGGCCAGTTGCCTACCTCTGCACTACTGTATGACTTAATTACTACATGGGAGATCTTCACTATGACACATGAATGGAACATAGTGTCAGAGGCCTTGGATAAGTCAACACAGGTGGTATGTCTTGTTATCACTAATCCAGGTCTGTGGGGTCAGTATCCAAGAAGCTACACAGTTCAATAAGCAAGATCTACCTTGACAAAAAAAAATGGGTAGGGTCAAGTGTGTTGAAGGTCATCTGTGTCCCTGTGGATGTGGTCCATGCCAATTCCTTCCCTAGCCTTGCAGATAATGTTTTTAGGCATAAGGGTCAATAGTTGTAGTTCTGCATGTTACCAGATTGATGCGCATTGCATAGCACACAACATTTGATATTACATTTTGTACTGTGGTTGATATATTTGTGGAAAAAGTACTGAGACACCAGGGTTGCAGTACTTGGGGGGGGGGGGTGACAACAGTAGGATGTATTGTAAATATGTGGCATATTGTTAGATAGGGCACTCAGTTTGTAATGTTTACACAAGTAATTTCATATCATACACAGGAAATGGACAGTAAGCAGCAGTAATACAGCATACTATAAACATTTCCATAACTTGGCGAGCAGCGAGTTTGCTCGATTGTTATCAAAAGTGTATATGCATGCAAGATTTTTGTGCGCAGATAAGCAGTATGCAAACACAAGATACATTACTAAAGCCTGACAATTAGAATTGAATCTATGAAATACACTTGCTGATAACTGACTCTGTGGCAGCAGGTGTTAATGCAGTCATACATTCATTTTATGGCCCAGATGGTACCGGGGTCAAATACAGGTGTATCTAATACTTTATAATATTTTTTCATTACAAAATGATACTGCAATGACATGAATTGCTTATATGAGATGTGTTGTTGTGTGTTGGCATAGAGCAGCAGGGTTATGAGGCATTGTGCAGAGGTAACCACAGCATTTTGCCACTGCTCACCGTTGCTGTGCATTGGTGCACAATGCACATCTGATCACAAACATGGAGCTCAAAAAGTGAAGGGATCCATTACTTTTACTGCTACTTATATATGTTGTGTGTGATTTTATTTCTTGACCATATTAAAGGTTTTAAAATGGGGTAGATGGGAAAGTGATGAAATGGGGAGCTAGCAGGGGGAAGAATAAAGTCTAACAATTAGTACTGGGTTTCTGGAATACACCTGCTACTTAGTTGACTCTGTGGCGTGGCAGCATGTGTTAATGTATTTAATGCAGTGACACATTCCTTTTTGGGGCCAGATGGTACTGGGTTTGAATACAGCTGCATGTAATACTTTTAAGTACATCTGCATTTCTCTTGCTGCTTGTTTGTGCAAGATGTGCATCATCACCCAATAATGCATTAAAGAAAAGAAATGAGGAAGATAGAATAGTGGTGAAATGGGGACAAGCAGGAGGAAGAACAAAGGGAAATCAGAGCAATAATGTGCAGGAGGGGGGTAGGAAAGAACCATAGCTATCCATTTCTTTAACAGTGTAAAGTGAACATGTGTGCAAAATATTAACTGAATTTGGAGTGTCACCTCCGGAGACAGGGGTGACCACAACACAATCATGTTGTATAGCCAATTGGACTCAATCAAGTGTGTCAAAAAGTCATGTGTGTGACATGGAGAGCTATGTATGGGACATTTTTTATGGGACTGGTGCCCTTTTTTTTTTTCGACAGGAATATTGGGGAAGGGTCATAGGTATGTCTGGGTCAGGTAAGTTGGGCAGGTGAAAAAGCAATTGCAGAGAGACAAGACAAACAAGACAAGAAGCAGGGACAGTGATGAACAAAAAGGTTGGGGAACACTATGATTGGGGTGAGGGTGGGACATCCAGGACCCATGGTCATCAAGCTGGGTGACGAGAATTGAGCCCTCTCCCACTGAACTATCATCACTGTCCCCTTACTCTACTACTGGCTGGAGTACTTGATGTATCTTTCTCCTCCTCCTCCTCCTACTCTGCAAAATGAGAGAAAGCAGCATCTTGAGCTGGCATAGGCATACACCCAACAGTGCAGTGCACAACTGTATGCACCATCCCTGGCATCTTGACATGGGTGATAATATCACCATGTCTGCTACTGTTCCTTGAGGGTACCACAGGACCGGCCTCTGGGGGCAGGTAGTGCAGGGGCAGCAGAGGTGGTGCTACCAGGTGGCTCCCAGACATGGTGAGCAACAGTGCTGGAGCCGATGGAGGGGGGCATGTGGATCCTGTGGGGCAGACCTACCTCACTGTACTGCAGAGCATTTAGTGATGTGATACACATGGAAGACATGAACACATTTAGATGACACATAATAAAATACAACAAAAATAAAAAAATAAAATAAAATAAAAATAAAATAAAAGAAGAGAGGTAAGAGTTGGAGTGATAGAAAAAAAGGGATAAGATTAGTACCTTCATATGTGACATATAATGATGCATTAATACAATTATTTGACTCTATTATCTTAACGGTTACTTTTAAGACTACCAGCTCCTAACAGAGAACTTTTACTTTTAAGACTACTAGCTCTTAACAGATGCACACTATACTACAGATTGCAGAAGTACTCCTTGACATGTGCATATATTGCACATATGAATGTTCCAATTATACAGAATACAGTTTACAGCAGGGCATGTGCACCACTGGTTTAGACTTTTTACTTTAAACCTTTAAGTTACACATAATTGAAGAATTAACAGTATTGTATAGTTGGGAAGTGTGGTCTTTGATTCCACAACCTCTGACTAAAGTCTAATATTGTACTCTTGGTTTGTGGTACAGACTAATTTACAGTTGAAATATGCGTGCTCAATTTGCTACAACTCTATAAAATGCCAAAAAGCTATCTTTAACTTTTAATGTTACAATAACACTACTCTTCTGTTGTATACAAACCACATGCTTCCCTCATCCTTGCCACTCTATCCCCATGGGTTCTTATGCTGACCTCCTGGTCCATGACAGCCATGGAAAGAACAGAACAGAATACCATTATGAATACCATTCTTGCCTATATTCAGCTTTTAAGTCTTACAAGTACTCTCTGTAGTTGATACTTACACAGTTGTGGGATGTCTGCAGTCCTAAATTCCTTGATACAAGCATTGAGGGTATCCCTCTTCCTCTGACGTAGGTCATTATAGTGATGCCTACATTGACTAACAGTGGGCGGGATACCGGTGGCACTGGTTACATCCCAGGGCAAACTATCCCAAGCTTCCAACTTATACTGGGAGCCAGAATAGTTACCCTGTAGAACCCTGGCACTGTGGTGTTTAGCTAGGAGTCCAAAAAAAAAAAATCTTAGATTCCTGGACACCCCATCTCTGTACCTTAAATATGACACCTTCTCCAGAAACACCTGCTATGTCTACCATAGATCAAGAGTGATGGTTTCCTGCCAATTCCAGTTATTGCATTTGCTGAGAGTGCTCACACTGAAAATGTTGCACTCCACTTATCATTGTAAAAACACTGTGCTCAGAATGCATACCTCCACTCATCGCATTTGTGTGATGGTAAGTGGAGCACAACAGTGGTAAACAAAGCAATTTAAAGGTTATTGGATGTACAGGCAGTTGTGTATGTGTGTTAGACAAATGTGAAGGCCATGGCAGTCAAGATAGCAGAAATATAGTTACAGGAATATACTACATAGTGTACCCACAGCCATACATTTGAGAATAAATATGGTAATGCATCGATAAATAAATACATGACTGACACAATACTACTGCCGCAGCCCTCATACATATAATTAGTATCAGCTATACCATGTCAAGTGTTATAAGTGTGAGTGACTATAATGGGAAATGGAACAGCAGTAAATGTGCATGGAATATGCTGTATTCGAATCCAGGACCATGTGTATGGCAGTCCTACACTTACACCTGTTGTCACAAGGAGGTTGAGAAAACACTTGTCTATGTTACAGTTCATTCTATAAACTGCAATGCCACAACAGTAAAACAAAGGTTTCACACCCTGTACTAGAATCCAGAACCATCTGTACTCCAGCCTTACACTTAGCTACTGCCACAGTACTAGTTGCATGACATTCCCTATTTTACTAATAATTCTTAAGGTCTCACTGTTAACTGCAGTGCAATGTCACTTATCAGGTCTGCACGATGCCCAATAGTATTAATTGACTACATCCAGTTTCTATTTTCGGGTTCTTTCGAATGCATCTTGGTCGAACTGAAAAGACTGAAATGGCAAAATATCAATGCGGCTTTTAAGCAAATTCTTTCCCTGGGAAAGAATTTGCTTGGCTGCTTCGTTACTTTGCCATTTTTGGCACTGTAGTGCGGTCTCGGAGTTGGTATATTTAAGTAGTGGGGGGTGTGGGGGGCAAAGCCCCCCGGTTAATGTAATATTTAAAGTGTTTTGTTTTTTATTTTTTATTTTTGTTGGAACAGCGATTTTTTTCCCTTAGAAACTGTTATAAACTGTATTTAAAAGTATCTATACATAACTATGCACAGCTACTTTAAATACAGTAAATTTGAAAATATGTAAAAGCAAGCATATACAGCTCTCAGGGGCATAAAACATGACACAGTCAGTATAAAATCATTCATGAGCTACACGTAATCATAGTTATTTAAGTCACCACAAACACAATAGAAAATACAAAAAATATTTTAACAATTAGGAAAATACATTTCAAGCTGTATAACTGAATAAGAAGGAAATTATCAATACACATGCATGTACAACAACCCAAAGCAAGCTACACACAAGCATATCTATATATATATATATATATATATATATATATATATATATATATATATATATATATATACACATGCATAAACATACACATCTGTGTCTGTGTGTGTGTATATAATTTGCTAGCCTCACTGTGTGTGTGTGTGTGTGTGTGTGTGTGTGTGTGTGTGTGTGTGTGTGTGTGTGCAAAATTTGCTAGCCTCAGAAATATACATTACAAAAATATGTAAAATCTTACCTTAACTTCCATACCAACAATGACTCATGTTCTTCTGAACAAATCAAACTTTCCTCAAGACAGTTCAGTAAAAAAAAACTTGCATCCCAGAAGGCAATCTTCAGGCTTAAAATCCAGAATAAATGTCTGAAACTCAATGAAAATGTACTCAAACAGTTTAAAACTCTGTCTCTTTATTCTACAACTCTACTGCACTGTCAGCAATGTGATATACAGTTTCTAGTGTGGCTGCCATTGACTCAAGTGATTAATTAAAATTCCAGAACTTTGTTTCCAGTCCAAGATGATTGCACTAAGCCAAACCTACTAGTTAAAAATTCTAAATAGGAGAGCAATCAAGACGTCAATTTAAAAATGTCATCGATTTTGTACTATCCAGTCACTATTCTCTATAGCAAATCATTTAACATGTAGTTTCTATTTGCATGCTGGTAGTGACAGCACTGTGTGTAGTCTTCTCCCTTTGCATATATATACATATATTCTTCTTGTGCTACTGGGCGTATCCTGAAAAATGGTTGAAAGGGATCAGTGTTCTATAACTTCTTCTTTCGGCTGCTTCTGTCAGGGGTCTCCACAGCAGATCAGCTGTTTCCATGTCTTCCTGTCCTCTGCATTTTGCTCTGTCACACCAACCACCTGCATGTCCTCTCTCATCACATCCATAAACCTTATCTTAGGCATTCCTCTTTTCCTGTTACCTGGCAGCTTCATCCTTAGCATCTTTTTCCCAATATACTCTGCATCCCTCCTCAGCACATGTCCAAACCAATGTAATCTTGCCTCTCTGGCTTTGTCTCCAAACCTTCCAACCTGGGCTGACCCTCTAATATACTTATTCCTAATCCTGTCCACCCTCGTCACACCCAGTGCAAATCTTAACATCTTCAACTCTGCCATGTCAAGCTCTGACTCCTGCCTTTTTGTCAATGCCACTGTCTCCAACCCATATAACATAGCTGGTCTCACTACCCTCTTGTAGACCTTCCCTTTCACTCTTACTGGTACTCGTCTGTCACAAATCACTCCTGACACTCTTCTCCACCCACTCCAGCCTGCTTGTACTCTCTTCTTCACCTCTGTTCCACACTCATCATTACTCTGAACTGTTGATCCCAAGTATTTAAACTCATCCACCTTTGCCACCTCTACTCCCTGCATCCTCACCATTCCTCTATCCTCCCTCTCATTCACACACATATATTCTGTCTTAGTCCTAGTGACCTTCATTCCTCTTCTCTCTAGAGCATATCTCCACCTCTCCAGGGTCTCCTCCACCTGTTCCCTACTCTCACTACAGATCACAATGTCATCTGCAAACATCACAGTATTCTATACCAAGTAACAAAAATAAATAAAATAAAATAAATGTTTGAGGTTATTGTGCATGTACCTCCCCCACGAGGGAGGCAGAGGAGGCTTGCCTCTTGTAAAGAAATGTAAAAAAAAGATTTCTGGGTGAAAGATTTGACCTGTTGTGTTCATTGGTTGAATTATTATTATTTCTGACTTGTAGGGGACCCTGCATTAAATGGTTTCTGTTATGCCATCACCTGCGGCTGCCTTTGATTCTCCCTGCAATCTATAGACATCTCCATTCTGTCTGGTCATTTCCGTCTTGCCCACTAGTTTACTGTTGCTCAACAAGAACCCTCTCTTCAAGCAGTCTATAGTAAAATATATGAATGCCTATTTTGTTAAGATGTATATTCACAAGGAAATGCTATTGTTATTTAACAAAAGAAAAGAAAAAATGATAAAGAAAACATTAACATTTCTCTTCTTCAATAGTTATGTGGTACAGAGAGCACAGCGGTTCAATAGCTCCATTGTTAATGTTTATGCCTGACAGATTCAAAATCTGGGGTGCATGCCTAACCTTTGTTCACTGTGTAGCATTTATGTTCTTTATTTTTGTGTTTTTTCCCTAGATAGTCTGATTTCATCCTATGTTTTCAAAACATGTTTGCTACTCAGATTTGCCCAATGCAATGGATTTACCTTTGGTTTTGTGACTAAGTAATAGGTGACAATTGTCTAAAATGAAGCCTTTCACTTCACTAACCTGCTAAATAAACAAATAAATGAAATAGTAGTCCTGAAACACATGGATGCTTGTAGAAGTAGGACACCACAAAGCTAGATTATACTGAAATATTTTCTATATAGAAACATTGAAGTAATCAATAACCAGACTATCCAACTTATAAGGAAAAGAAAGTCCAAAAATGTTATTAATGTGATCAATGAACTCTATAAACGTATGGGGTCTTCTTTTATCATAAAACACAAACAAATAAATAAATAAAACAAATAATCTGTATTTTGTTGAAATTAAGTAACAATATAAACAACTACCTCTTCAAACCTTCTCATAACCTAATATACTTCTATATATGTTAAACCCCGACAGAAAGCCCACCCGTAGTTTTCTTTTGTTTTGCCACTAATGCACATCTGCCACATTTAATAGATTCTCTCCCATATGTGGAGTTTCTCAGAATGAGGGGATTGTGCTCTGAGGATTTGGAATTTGAAAAAGTGCAGAAGACATAGCATCTAGACTTTGCAGATGTGGCTGTACTAGTGAACAGATGACTGTTTTGTAGAGAAAGAAAAGATTTTATGAGTAACAGTTTTTAGAAAGTATAACTGGTGAAAATGTTCTTAAAAAGGGCAGAAGGAAGAGATGTATTTGGTAACAAGGTGTGCTTCCTTCATAGAGTGTCACTAACATACTGTTACTTGTGCCTTTTCTAATTTATCGCATTTCATATAGTTATTCCCATAGCATTTTGTAATCAGTAGTTCATAATGTTGTTGTTGTTTGTCTTTCGGCTTTTCCCGGTTAGGGGTCGCCACAGTGGAACTCCAGTCCGCTAATGATTGGCAGTTGGTTTTTATGGTGTCGAGTTGCCAGCCCGACACCCAACCTTCAATGAAGGCACGTCCATTCAACGCATGTCTTTCGAATGCCCACTCGACTGCGGGGAGGACATGCAGACTCCACACAGAAGGCACTCCCAACCCAACTGAGAATCGAATGGGAGAACCTCTTGCTGTGAGGCAACAACGCTACCGCTGCACCACCGCAGAAGTACAATAATCAGTAGTTCATAATGTAATGCAGAAAAATGTTTAGGATAAGGTGAAGAATGTAAAGGTTGCACAATTTGTCATTGTAGAGATGACAGACACGAATTTTATATAAACAGGCATTACTTTCATGTCCTGGAAAATAAGAACTATTATCAGATGTCCGTAGTATATGGACTGAGATGTTCATGTAAGAAATATTACATTGCACAAACTACCAGACAAGTAAAAGAGTTCAGGAACATATTGGGGATATTAAGAATGTTTGTACATCAAGTTAATTTGCTCTGCATTTTTATAAGCAATATTACAGCAATCTATAGTATTTTATAATGTTCTAAATGGTAATAATCCAGATGTATATTTAAATAGATCGGATTTATTACTAAAGGAAGAGGCATGTTTGATTATTTTCTTATAGAACTTTACATCTGGCTGGCTTAAACAATGAGCATCTGATGAAATATTTATTATATGTGACATTTGTTGTAATATTTATTCATTTAAAAATAATACTTAATTGATTTTAAGTTTTTTTGGTACACAGATTATTTGCATGATCACTTTAAGCAGTTCTTTTCAGTCATGTACTTATCTGATCCAGCTGATTGATTGGTTTTAATTAATGAAATTATTTCACCTGTGATGTAATGGAGTTTCAAACCTGGAAGGCATAAGCTGAGAGGCTAGTTTGTTTTACTGTGATTAAATAAAGGTTTATTTTAAGCTTCATTCTAATGGCCAATGGTGTTTAAAGAAAGTGCACTATTTCTAGCATTATCTATTCTACCATCTTGCACTAGAATATCATAGCTATGTTTGGTGTTTTCTGTCTCTCTGTATCATTCATTTATTTATTAATGAACTTATTTATTGACTGGGCACTGTTTTGCCATTTCATATTGGTCCTATTAGATTTGGACTGCTGTGCACACACATTATGTATGGGGGCCACTTGTGTAATAAATCTGTGTACCTCTTATAGTACAGACTGCAATCCAAAACTCTGACCTTTTTCTCTCTTGGCACAATGTCCATCTCTTGAGAAACTGGGCAAGTGCCTTTGAATGTTTGTCTGTTCTTGTGATGTGAAGTACAAGGCATACGTGAGTTTTGCATGTTACCCATACAGCTTATGGATATTTTGAAAGCTGAGTCAAAGGTACAAGAAAGACGTTATAGTGCATCTCCTAGAATAAACAGTGATTTAAATGTGAGGATTCAGTGCACTATCATGCGCTCTCTCCCACTCAGCCAGCTGCAATTCCAAATCCACTCATAGAAGCATTAAAATATCCTTATGTTCCATCCATCTTTGTCAAGTCTGTCACCCACTTCTGTAAGAAACAAAAAGTGCAGCTGAATGATGAGTTGTTATGTATGTTGCCTCTGCTATTAACTTTATTGTGAGCCATGTGATGGAAATCTATGTGTTAATATGTATATTATGTTGATGCCTAGGTGATCCACAATTAAGATTTAACCTTGGGAATATAGAATATTGTCATTGGACCACCTTGTTTTTATTGGGGGATATAAACTTAATATAGGGTGGTAGAAAACGGGACTATAAGACTTTGATACATGATATCATATTTCATACATTTTCATCTTGGAAAGTAAACCCTAACTGATTAATGAATGCATATACTATGTACTATGTACCAAGATAGAAGAAAACAGTACTGTATGGTATAAAGAGAGAAAAGTTTTTGAATGGCCTGTGTTTGTTCATTTTATTCTAATGAACAGACCAGGTTTGATAAACCCATCAACTTCAACTAGTTCCACTGTGAATTTGAACAGATTTTACTTGGCATTTAAGTTAATGTTGGCAGAATTTTATTGCCTTCTTTATATTACATGATGCAGTATGCAAATATGCTGAGATATTGTTTTGAATGAAGACCAGGATCTCTAGAGCATGGCACTGAAAAGAAATGAAGCTACTACTACTACAAAGTAAAAGTCTTGCAAAATTAACCTATAATGGGGCCTTAAGCTAAAAGCCCCAGAAGGTCCTGCCTAGTACTTTCTCTCCAATTAAAATTACCCTCCCTGCTGGCATGCTATGCGTATGTCATTAGGAGACTTTTTCCACAAATGTAAGCCCTGTATTTCTCCAAGGAACATTTTATTTCAATGCTTTATATACCTAACTTTGCAAATATTCAAAAAATGTAATAAAACTATAAAGTTAATAATATGAGTTGCTTATGAGATACTTATGAATTTTCAGTTTATACATAATGTAATTAGACTATCATAAATATTAGAGGCTAAAGCCCATGTGATTTAAATTAATTAGAAATATAGCAACTTAACACATTTGCATCATATTTTAGTGCAGATATAAAGAAAAAAAGAACTGATGTTGAGTCACTGGAGTCTGGGCACTATTTCCTTTTTGCTTCTTTAATTGCATTCTTGACTGTATCCATAAAATCTTGGTCTAAAGAGTATTTTCCCCCTGAGAAAGACATGTTAATGGTAATGTTCCTAAGACCATTGGTTTCCACTTAAAAACATATCTTTTTGGGAAGCAGATGTTATTCTTTAGGTCTACTTTTCATTCTGTTTTATTAGTTTTGTGTTACTTTAAACATTTTTTCTTGCTTTACTTGTATAGTAAAATTATATTGTCCCTTTTCTATAAAAATAACATTTGGTCAGTGCTCTAATTGAGACTTACTATGATTGAAACTAAATTAAATATATTATTTTCCAGTTCTTTGAGGCTTCTGATATATTGTGGTATATTGAAATGAAATATAATTTACTTTAACTAATGATAGCTAATATAATGTCTGTAATGTAATCAAATAGTATATTGATGTTTTCTAATATATCTAACAATATACTATGATGTATGCTTTTAAGTATTTCAGCAGGATTGTCAAACTCTAAATGAACTGTATATTTTGGAAACCTATTGCGGCAATAATAGGGAACAGTGTGGGAAAAATTCATAATGTTTCATATCATGCACTTGATCCAAAAAGATGACACATGGCTAATGCACGGACTACAAGTATGCATTAAAACAAATATGCAAATGAGCAAATATTAACATGCAAATGAGCAAATATTAACATGCAAATGCATCTGGGTTGGAAAGTGAGGTTGTAATGATATGCAAGTAGAGTTGAGGTGAAAAGTGTTGAGATTCATAGATGTATACATGGGAAATTGATTGTGCAGAACTGTGCCTGACTACATAATGGTAAAGCACACCAAGACAGACAGACAGACAGCAAGAATGCTGTTTGTCATATAGCAGCATGCATTAATTATTAATACCATGGCTTGTTTCCAGAATGAGGTAGCATCTGTCACCAGTGGAAATGTTACTGCCAGCAGATAACATGATATAGCTTCTCTGATCAGGAGGTAATCAATCATTATGGAGTAGATCAAGGCATCATATTATCCTTGGTGGACATGTGCTGCGCACATAAAGAATGTATAGGAATTCATGACCTTACCATGCCTGTGGAAGCCAAGGTATGTATAGCTGTTTTTATTCAAGTTACAGGGATTTCCAGCAGGGGACATGCTGAATAGTTCACAGGCCTCCACCTCCTGGATACTCAAGTCCCTTGACATAGACTTGTACATGTGTACATGGTTTTCTAACACACCACAGCAGAAAGTTAACACCACACAATGCTTTATGTAACATTAACCACCTCACTGAGGTACTGGCTGTAGTAGAATGCACATTTAACAATAAAGGGCCTTCCTGGCCCGCAGTCACGGATGTTTGTGAACAGGAAGGGCCACTTGGTCTATGATGCAAGAGGGATCATAACCAATGTGTCCAAACATCACCCAGGTAGAGTACATGAATCTCATATATGGACCAAATATCTGCCATTCCATCTGTGCAAGTATACTAAAATTTGACAAAGCCATCTATTTAATAAATACAAGCACCATCACTAACACTAAGCAATACAGCTATGTATACAGTGTGTCTAAATGTAGTAACTAACCCCTCCACATGTCAACCCTCTGTTGTAGGTGATACCAGGTATCTGCTAGATCCCTAGCTTATAATGCTTATAATGAATCCAGAGTGTGGCTGAACTCCAGTATAATATCAGGCGCATGCATGCACACTCACACACACACACACACACACACACACACACACACACACACACACACACACACACACACACACACACACACACACACACACACACACACAGCAACATAGTCTTGATAGTCTGGCAAGTTCTATTCTGAAATACCTAATAGCGAGGAGTTAAAAAAAAACAAACAGGAGCAAGAGAAGAGAAATATTACACTTATTTTACATGTTTGTAAATATTATCTGATGACTAAGTAATGGAAAATAGCATACAACCACATGGTCTTGCCTGCTTGCCACTCAAGACCATGTTGCTGTATGCTAGTGTATATAGTCAAAGTAATAAAACCTTCAGTAAGATGCTGTTTGTATGTTTGCATTAATATTTATTCACATTTATTTATTCAATTGCACACAGATCCATTTACCATTTGGAGGCTTTATTAATTCTATGCTAATAATAAAGCACTATTCTGAGGTACCTAATAGTGAGAAGTTATAGCCAAATATGGAAAGTGAAATGTTGTATCTTTCGGCTTTTCCCGGTTAGGGGTCGCCACAGCGGAACTCCGGTCTGCTAATGATTGGCAGTAGATTTTTACGTACCGAGTTGCCAGCTCTGATGCACAACCTTCAACGAAGGTATGCCCATTCATGCATGTCTCCACACAGATGATGCTTTAGCTGAGAATCGAACAGGACAACGTCTTGCTGTGAGGTGACAATGCTACCGCAGCACCACCACCGCAGTACCAAATACGGAAAGTGAAATATTTTACTTTATTTTACATTTGCAAATAACTGGTTTATTCAATTTGTCATTTACTGATGCATTAAAGACATTAAAGCCAACCATCTTGGTGTGTATGCACTATGTAATGTGTAGATGAGATAATTCTTGCTGAAAAATAAATCTTAGATAACTGGGTGAATGGTCCATTAAGAGAAATCTGCAATTCACTCCTGTAGAAGGAGAGTCTTAAATGATCTTAAAATCATTAGACATCATTCTACTTTGAAATGATCCATTTACAGGGTTGCCAGAGCATTATTTACTTACTAGGTCTATGCCTTGTTTGAGGGAAAGGCCAAGGTGATATTTATTCATTTGCTTGCTGGTTCTGTTTATCCCCATTGTCTGTTGATCATCAGACCCTTCCTGGTCAATCTGCCCATACTTTCTCCCTCACTGGGGTGAGGGATCACCAGGAAAGGTTATTATTTAGATAACCAGTAGGGGTACTTTAAGTAGTTTTTACTTTATGCCTCATTTCCTGCACACAACTGTCTGTGTGTTGGGTGGAGTGGGGTGTCCACTGGGCTGAGTGCAGAGGATGTCCTCTCACTTTCATAAGGGGTATCCCTTTAAGTAGCTCTGTCTCACCCCTGAAGCATAAGTGGTGGTTTTCCTAGTCTTCACTAGGGAAATGTAACTACTACATTAACTTTTGAGTACATTGATCCCGCTCTACTCCTCAAAAATGGCAAGCATACCATACCTCTTCACTCTTCCCCTCCCTCAACCTAGCTCCTCCAATTCTAGGGCCAGTAATATAACCCTGTTTGCTGGGTTGCAGTGAAAGTTCCATCCCCCTGTGCCATGGAGCCAGGTCCAAGGTGGTATTTATGCCAAGTAGGAGAAGTCTGCCCAGGACACAGGAGAAACTCTCCTTTTCCTTGATATCGGGGATTACTGGTAAGCAGCACTGGTGGATAAAGAAATATGGTGGAGACTGGAAGTGCTGGTTTTGAAATAGTTGTTGAATTTCATTTGTAGCATTAGAAACACAAGTCGTTTTGTCTGACTGCTATGTTTCAATACCATGTGCCAAGCAGGAATTTGGGTAGATCCATGATAAAAAAAATAAAAAAAAACTTCCTTTCTTGTTGCTGAAGTTGTAGAACTTACTTCTCTTGGTGTGACTAAAAAACATTTAATGATATTGATGCCTGCTTGACTCTGCCTGCTGTTTTGCCTGCTGCAGCAGGTTTGCCAGCAGAGGAAGAAGAAAGGGAGTCAGTGATCAGTTGGAGGAGTGTGACTGGTGGAGGGGTCCTACTTCCTCCTGGACTACACAAGTGCTTTTTGCCAAGAACTCCATAGTTTCATAGTTTCTAAAGAGGACTGCTCAAGACATAAGACCATGTAGCAACACTGACTCCTTGCAAATGTAAATGAAATTTCTATGTCCTATTCATTGACCTAATTTTAACTTAAAATTATATTAAATTAGGCCATAATAAAACTAGGCATTCCTATTTAATTTATACCATTATTTGTATATATTGCTAATCCTAGCAACATTATGTAGACTTCTTTGTTAAAAGCATGACAAGCCACACAAAGACTGCCTTTTATCAAATGACAGCTAATACTAGCAAGGCCTAGGAATTTTAGTTTGTAAAACTGTGTTAAATTTCTAATAGAAGGAAATGAGTTGACAAATTTGCACTGTACGGGCTGTAGATAATTTACCCGAGTGTGATTATATGTACAAAAAAGGGAACTGTATTCCAATATAGGCCTTGTTAGTTTTTTTATAAGTCCTCCAATATGGTGACTAATGTGATCAAGCTATTCTTTATCCAGAATTATTGGTGGATAAATAGTATGCTTAACAAAAATTATGTATTACTAACCAAAAGCAGAAAATTCCACCACAAGTATATCAAAGGATGCTGCTCCCAGTAACAATAAAGGCTGTCCTCTGTAATACTTCTTACAACTGTATGTAGTAATCGATCCACCAGCCAAAACGAATTACGATAAACTCACAAATAATTTATTTATGTAACATTAAAATAGTGAAAAAAGACGGATTTAGCGCTTTCATCTCCACCACGGAGACTTCATCAGAATCATCTATTTCATGTCTAAAACACTTTTTATATCAATCCATTCATTCTAATTGGCTGGCCAATCAATGCTGAAATTTAAAAACTTGCCAAACTTTTAACCCTTCATTCTCAATGGTAAAAACATTTTGTTCATGGTAAACCAGTTCTTTAAATAATTTGTAAATACAAATACAAATATAGAATGTTAAATACAAGTTATACAAATAAATAAATGATTATTGTTGTTAAAAATTATTAAAAAGATTTTTAAAAAGAGTTACATCAGGAAAAGTAAGGGAAAAATACATCTCACTGATTGTCAAAGGGACTGTATACATGGGGCCACCAGTCATGGTGCCAAGTGAACTTTTTATACCATACAGTGCATTGTGACTAAAGGGTCATATCCAACTAAAGTGCTTTAATTAGTGCATATAAAAATTCTATACTGTAGTACTTTTAACTAAAACTTAAAAATTTTTACTTGTATATGTAAAGAACCTAAAAAGGCCAAAAAATATTTTATGTTCCATATGCGGAGTAGACAAGTATTAACATTCTGGGTTGTGTCTCTTAGGGTCATCTGAAAGAAGTTTCAAGGCCGGGCTAATAGAAATGTGGTCATTTAAACCTATACCTCTAAATGCATCTAGTCTAAGGTGCCAAATCATTTCTCGAAATTCTAACTTGGTCTCCCAGTCACCTCCTCTTTCATTACGTCCAACTTCTTCCAGTACCCAAAATTTGAAATCAGCTTCCTTACAAATCAGTGTGTGTTTAAAAAGGACATTATTTTCATTCTTTTTATTTATATCATGTAAATGCTCGTATATACGTACCCTTAGGTTACGTTTAGTTTTTTCTATATAGTACCCCCAACAGATCTTACAGTATGCCAAATATACAACACCTTTAGAATAACAACTATTATATCTTTTTCCTTTTATAGTCATATTTATACTAGGAATATTTAATTATTTTGTTCCAGCTATAAATGGGCATTGTGTGCACCTCCCACATTTGAAGGTATCATATTTTAAACAAGTTCCACCCGTGAGCATATTCTTTCTCCTTTCCAAGATATTTTTCAAATTTTTGTTTCTTCTAAAACTATATCTCAGTGATTTTTGAAACACTCCTACTCTAGTTGGTATCCTACTGAACATCTCCCAAGTGTCATCAATACATTTCTTTAACCATCCCATTCCGTTGTGATATGTTAATGTCAAATATGGTAGTTGTACTATCTTTTGTTCATTATTGACATTCCCAATTTTTGTTCCAATGTCTTCCCCACTGGTTAATAAAGGTACATACGTAGTACCCCATCCTTTTATAACAAATTCCTTAATGGGCTTAATTAACTCATCTGGGTACCCTCTTTCATTAAACATCCTATGTAGGTTCCCTATTTCTTCCAAAAAATCAACTTTGTCAGATGTCATCCTAGCTATTCTAATCATCTGCCCCTTTACTATGTTCTTTTTAAAATGATATGGATAGTCACTTTCATAGTGTAAGTATGAGTTCGAATAGCATTCTTTTCTATATATACTAGATTTATAAGTATTGTTACCATAGTCTTTCTGTAACCTGACATCTAAATAGTGTATTTCATCTTTACCAATCTCATGTGTAAATTGTAAAAAAATTAGTGCTGTGATTTATGTAATACATAAATTCTGTAATCATTTCCTCTGGTCCGTCCCATAGGATAAAAATATTGTCAAAAAAACTATGGTACCCCTTAATATTTTGATAATATGTAGACTTAAACACATATTGTTGCTCCCAATATAACATTATAATGTTAGCATAAATAGAGGCACATGCTGAACCCATAGCCACCCCATCCATTTGGTGGTATAGGTCCCCCTGGAAATAAATGTAATTGTATTTCAACACTAATTCCATATTTTCCAATACAAGTTTGAATTCATCAGTAGTCAAAAAACCCATTTCTATTAACATTTTTTCAAACGATTTTAGTCCTTCAGTATGGGGTATAACTGAAAATAAGTCCTTTACATCTATAGTAATGAAACTTATTTTATCTTTATATGGACTAGAACCAATTTTATTCAGAAATCCCAAGAATCTATCAAAATATGTGGAAAGTTAACATAACACTTCTTTAATTTTGTATCCACATATATCGCTAGTGGTTGGGTTTTTGATCCTTGTAAGGAAACAATGGGTATCATAGGTGGATTATCCGGTTTCTTGTGTATCTTAGGAATGCCACAAATGGCTGGTATAACTGGTTTAGAAACTTTTAAGAAGTTATATAGGTTGATATCAATCAACTCCTGTAACAAATTATCCTCTAAAATCAAGTCTATTCTTTTGTATGAAATATTCACTTCATTCCTTGAAACAATAACATATCGATTGTCCTTGTCCAGTATATCCATCATTCTATTAATATAATCCCACTGGTCCATGAGTACAACTCCACCCCCTTTATCTGGTTTCATCACACACATTTTTTCATTTTCACTTAACTCCCTAAGTAATGTACTTTCATTAGCTGTCAAGTTTAATTTTAACATTTTATCCCTTTTATATTCTTTTCTTATCATACTAGTGACACAACCCTCACAATTCTGTATATCATGATGTAAGGGTGGGTTATAAGTACTACTCTTTTTTAACAAATCACCCCGAACATTATGTATTTGCATCTATTGACACTAAATTGTAGTCCTGTATTCCTCACCTGTTTGTAATTTCTGCTACATAGTCATTTAGTTTAAATATGTCTATATTACAATACAAGGGTAAACCTGTTTTATAGCTGTTTGTGTATTTTGATGTCCAGCATAGTTTAGATTTAGGAAAAGAAGCAAGTACTTATTTGAACAATATTGGTCCCAATATGGAACCTTGGGGTACTTTAGCAAGCACTTACTTTTCCTTTGAAACTCTCCTAATGATGTAACCCTTCGTGTCCTGTCAGTTATCCATTCTTTCACCCAGTGAATTATGTAGAATTGATATCACGGTGCACCCTAACTTCGCACATACCTTGATGTTGCTGTGTCTCTTAATTCAGAGCCACTGTCCTATCTTCTTCAGCAGTAATGCTCTACTCTCACAAGTCTTCTGTTATGCAATCAATCCATGTGTTGGCTGAACCAGTAACAGAGCTAGGAGTATGCAAAGGAGGCAGCCTCCCTAGGTACAAGGGGTTAGGGGGGCCATGATCAGGAGATGTCAATCGTCCTGTGGTGCAGTCTGGTATTCATTTCTGTACCAGCATTTCTGAATTTTGGTACAGAAATAAATTTCAGCATTTTTGTAGTACTAAAGCACTTCAGTACTTCTTGTGTGCTGTAAGTTCTAGCAGGCAGCTTTCTACAGTTTTAAAAGTAGAAGCAGTTTTTTTGCACCTCCATTGAGGAACACAGAAGGGGACCCGGGACTTGGCTTCTCAGGAGCTCTAGGCAGATGCATTATGGACCTTATTTTTTGCTTCTCAACTGTTAAAGCTGAGGGGCACCAGATCAGAAAATGCACTAGGCACTATATGAACTAGCAGCTGGTCTGTGCTGGGCATTCTTTTATCAGAAGTTCCATAGGATAACATTTTATTTGGAGAGGACGTATGATCCAGTTATAATATTTTATTTGGAGAGGACGTATGGTCCAGTTATAACATTTTATTTGGAGAAGACGTATGATCCAGTTATAACATTTTATTTGGAGAGGACGTATGATCCAGTTATAACATTTTATTTGGAGAGGACGTATGATCCAGTTATAACATTTTATTTGGAGAGGACGTATGATCCAGTTATAACATTTTATTTGGAGAGGACGTATGGTCCAGTTGAGTGTCGATCATCTGGCTATGTTTTTTGTTACAGCTAGTTGGTGTGGTTATAAGTTTGGTTAAGTTGTACATGTGTATATTACTAGATGTATTTTTAAACTGTATGATTAACCAAAATATATGTTAACATCATCCAATATTACACTTTCATAAGGCATTTTTGAGGAGATTCAACAAAGAATATCTTCCGGTGTTTTAGTGTTATTACTTTGGGGTATGTATATACTCACAACTGTGATTGTCTTGTGAGTGTTTAGATTCAGCATGGTTAGTAGGATTTCCAACTTAGAGAATGTTGGCAGTATGTGGGGAAAAAGGGAGATATCTAGTGTGTTTTTGGAGAAAAAAGTGACACTGCAAGTTTTTTTCTTGGTTTTTATCTCATTTGATAATGTTACAGTGCAATTTCTTCATTTTTTTTGTTTCCTGGTATAGACAGATTTTTGGTGGCAACTACAATGTCTGGAGAATGTACTGCCATCCATGCATGCACTTCAGGGAGTTTGTTATTAATGCTTTTTAAGTTGGTATGGTATATATGAAGGCAGAGGTGGGACTGTGGGCAAGGTGGTAGTAATAACGGATGATGGGGTTGTGCTGTCTGGTACCTGAATATGGTGAGTAGGGCTTGGGTTTGGGTGAAGATCATTAATAAATGTTATGGTTATGGAGGTATGATGGTACAGGTAGTCACATTTTTGCTTGATTTTATGCTTAATATCAGATTTGTGAGTAAATTGCTGTTGCTTTAAATAATTTTAATTGAAGAGTAGGAGATGTGAGTGTTCCTGTAGATAGAGTGTGATTGGGGGGATGAGGTTTAGAAGTATTTTGCTTGGAGGACACTATATAAGAGTTTTGTTGAAGCTGTGAGGGTAATGGATGATAGTAGAATAATAAGTGTGTAAGTAGGAGAAGGGGTACTAGTAAGAGGAACCGTAGGAGAAACATGTTTCCAAAATGTAAGAAATAGAAGATTTTGAAGGCTAGAGGATGAACATGCAGTTAAGATAGGAAGGGATTCATTGGAAAAAATTAGAAACTAAAATGTAGAATAATAGATTGTGTTTAGTCTGTAGGCTTCTATGTGATTTTGAGATTTGTGGGTTTTTAAGGCTATAGGTGTGGGGAAATCTTGATATGAATGAGGATGAATTTATATGGTTAGGAGTCTGTTAACAGTGTAGAATATGTACGGTAAGGAATAGTAATAAGTAAAAAGTACTGATTTAATTGTGAATGGATGTAAAGAGACTTAGAATACAGGGCTATAAGCAGTATAGAGAGATACGGGGAAGGCTGAGAGATATTTTAGAGGAAGAGATGAGAGAAATAGTAATCTACAGCGTATGAAAGGAAATTGCAGGGATGAAGGGAAAAGGGAGTTTTGCTCGGGAACGGCCTAGAGATGCAGTTAGGGAGTGGATATAGTGCAAAGCAATGTGGGAGGGAGAACGACTGTTAAGAATGATGCTAAATGTTAGATGAAAGTAGGGAAGAGGGGAACAGAAACAAGAGTGTTTCTTCGATAGTAGTAACGTTGTTTGGTAAGGTATTGGGAGTGGGTGTCACAAGTGATAGGTGTATGTGGGAAGTATAATGGTAGAGTAAGGGGGTGAAAATTAGGAGTAGGGTAGGAGAGTGAAGCAAAGTCAAATGTAGTGAGTCTGAACATATTGACCTGCCAAGCCTTAGACTATTACTTACAGAGAATAATCATTTTACAACTGGTGCTCCGCAATTAGCAGATGCACAAAGTAGGATCAGTTTTCATACATTTACTGAACACAGACAAGAAAATGCTGGGAATACAAAGTAACTGGCTTACATAATGTAAGCTAATGGTCAAGTTAAAGGACAGTGGCCAATTTGGTAAGTGGTCTTCGGAGTGCAAGGACTGCCCCTTTAAGGGGAATGTCACAGCCACTTTCCAACACAAGACAGTCATGTATTTCGCTAGTTAAAATTAAAATAAAACAAGGCCATGTATGTTAAACTTGCTGACATTGCACAGTGACAATATTCTCAGTCAAAACTTTTGCAGAGGCATGCCTTGTGGCAGAGCTCCTGCCATGTAAGGGACAGAGACTGATGTAATGTCCACAAGCTCTGAAGAGAAAGAAAAAGAGAAAATAAAAACACTTCTAAACTGAAATATAATATGGAGGCAATAAAATCGATAAATAGGTAGCTTATTCCTAGAGATGGAGAAAGGAATGTGATGAGTCACAGCAAGAGAAGATGTTCTATTCTAAGAGTAGAGAGAAGGTAACAAAGTTTACGAATCATTGCAGGACTGCCCCAGTCAGCTTTCTTAGGAACTTGTTATATGCCTTCTCCAAACCAAAGAATGTCCTGTTTGCCACTTTCCTCATTTCCAGCTTTTTCTACACCATCTGTCTCTCTGCATACAATATGCCTATTGTACTTTGATCTGATGTCATCCAGACTGCTTATCTTCCATCTTACCTTCTACTACTTATTCATTTATCAATTTCTCTTTCCAGCACTTTCATGTATTATGACAAGACTTTAGTACCTTTGTACTATCTTCTGTTTTGAATACCCCCTTTGTTATTGTACAATAGCACTAGAATGCTTATTCTGCAATCATCTGGGATATGCCTCTGTCTTCATACCATGGGGTTTGTACTGCTTTGCTGAATAATGTTTTTATTTGTTTGTTCTCCTTTGTTACTTGAATAAGGATAATTTTATTGAAAAAAATAAACAACAATATTTGTTTTAAATAATAATAGAAATAAAAGGTATGGTGATGGTATCTGGGACCCTAGAATAACTCGTGTTTGCATAGGCATTATCTATTAAAGATCCAGACAAGACTCCACTCCTCAATACCACAGAACAAAGGTACATAGAAGTGGCATTTGATGACCAGATATCTTTCCATTTACACACAGATAAACTTACAAAGTCTTAACTCAGCTAAAATTATTTCAGAAAACTACTCATCAGCTTACATCAGAAACATGATATGCCATTGCAATTAATCATTCCAATGTCTGAGTATGCTTTTCCAATCATCTCTCGCTCTCTTTCTGTCTCGCTCTGCTCTCCCCCTCAAAGTACTGCAATCCATCAGACCACTGAAAATAAAGTATTATGTCTCATATATCTTTTGAGCAGCATGAAACATCACTACTTGATCACAGAAAAGGCTGACTGGTTGTTATGATTTCAAAAGCTACCATTTTTGTTTAACATTCTACCCATCAAACTTCTCAACAATAATTTTAGTCCCCTGCTAATTAAAAAAATCTACTTCATCAGTGAATCCATATGTCTTGCTAAGAAACTAAGATGGCATTTTCCTGTCAAGAGCACAAAACTCCATAGATGTCTGTAAAAAAGCCTTCCTTAAGATTTATCCTGCATCTTGGATCAGCTTGCCCACACAAGTTGCAAAACTAAATAAACTCACTATATTATAAAGGGCTACTAGGATATGTTAAAAACACTATTGGGGGAATTCAATAAAGCCTACATGGTCATTTTTTTCTGTGTGCATGACACGGAACATGCAAACACAGGCGTGAACAGATTCAGTAAACTCCATGTAGTGGCGCACAATCACATGCATTAACACGCAACTATGGAAACTTTTGTGGAATGCAAATTTCAGCATAAGTAGCTGACATTTATGCTAATGAAGAAACAACATGGTGGAGCAATCCAACGATGTCTAATAAAACTGTGTAGACTCCATGTCCATGTTGGTAGTTTACACAGAAATTTTCTGTGTACAGGAGTCTACACAGAAGCTAGCACATGCAAAAGTCCAGAAATATGGACAGAATTTCCCTGGAAAAGTAAGAACCATATAATGGGCGATGTATGCATTGTGGCTGTCCAAAACCATCAGGGGTGTGTGTCAGATTACTGTAACTTTAAATTTTTTTTCATCTCAGACTTTTGCAGTGCACCACTTGCCATGAATGGATTTAACTATGATTGCCAAAAAAGTCATGTAAAAGAGGAGTGTAATGTAGTGCAACCATAGGTAAAGTAATACCCTGCCTTGTGTCTTTAAAATTGTGCTCCCGTGCTGTTGAGCAGCTTACACACCTACTAACCATCTAGAATCCAGACTGTCAGCAAGGTTATTATGCAAATTAGTTCAAACATCCGTGGATTTGTTGAATCACAAAAAGCAGGAACCATGTAGTGATGTTCACTTTGTGTAGGCTTCTACAGGTGTTTATGTTTCCAATGGATGTCAATGACACTGGGTGCATGTCATGCCACTTTTTTTTTGTTTTTTTGTGTATTATGTATGTTTGCACAGTGCACCACTTGCCACAAATGCTTTTGGCGATGCATACCTTGTTTGTGCGACTAGACCACCCAAGTATCAGACATGAGCTATACATTCAAAAATAGAAACAGGATGCATTCAATTGATATTGCTGAACACCACTGGGCATTGTGTAAACCCGGTACATGGGGCTGCACAATGCTAATACCATCAAGTTATGGGGCTTTGTTTTACTATTTCTGTGATGACAGGTGTTAAGTACTGGACTGGAGTGCAGATGGTCTTGGGTTCTAGTACAGGGTATACAAACTTTTCTTATGCTGTTGTTACATTGCAACTTATACAAATAAAGTGTAACTTGCAGTAAATAGTGTTTTCTGCATGTTTCATGATAGGGATAAAAATATAAAATTTTGCCATGGCTTACCTTAGTTATGCACAGTTGCACTCTGCTGTGCAATGGTGCACACAGCGCACTACTGCACAATGAAGCAGGAGCTTTAAATCATGTTAAATATAGACTACACAGGTGAATTGTATCTTAATTAGTGGACCTATTCAAGATATATATAATGTTTTCATACATCATACATTCTGATTTTTCCTCAATACATCAAGACCATTTGAGTAGAGACTTGGACAATTTAACTGAAATAATACCAAGGGACTGCAGCTATTCTACATCTGCATGTGCTAGAGGCTGACGTTTTGGAGATGTACTAGCAATAGGTAGTGTGCTTTAAAGACTGTGACTCTGTGTCCCATATTGTTATCAACTTTGTCTTGTTTAAATTCCAAATTTGTGCAGTTCATCATATGTATAAAACATTTTTGATAAGGCTTAGCCAGTTTGTGCAGAGTGCAGCATTGCAGAAACAGTGAAAGAGGAACTAGGATTTGTGTCAGACTGCCACCCACAGACACCGAATACATTCAATTATTGCCATTAGTAATTGGGAAATCCCAGTCTGGAATAAAGACAGGAGTGGGATGTAGTAGCAGGTATATATTGCATAATAGTATTTCTCAGATTTAAACAATGGGCATTTTGCACACTGCTTACCTACATGCAAACAGGTAAAGATGCAAATATCCATGCATATCCACTTAGTTAACCATAGCGCAAATCCGATGCATCTCATGCTATTGCATTCTTTACCTACATATGATATGTTCTTAGTGCCCTATCATTCTCAAATCCCATGTCCCATCTAAGACTACATGTGGAAACATTGCAAACTGAGGGCACAATATATGTATATATATATATATATATATATATATATATATATATATATATATATATATATATATAGTGACAATCCATCTAGTTATTTCCCCACCAGCAACACCAACAATTACAACAACCCTGGGTCTCCTTGATTTTTCCACACTAATATCAACCACTGTACAAGTTGTAATATATAATGCTGTATGCTCTCTCATGGACAGGGCCAATCGGTGGTGCTGTCAGGCTTGCTTATCCAAACACAAACAGACAAATATACTCAAACAGGGTATTGTTGTTACACAGCTAGGCTACTAAACAGTATTCATCTGCTAGGCTACTAGCCTCAGATGACACTAAGAAGCAATGTGACTATGCAGGCCTCCCAAGCCATTGTTCAACACATGGCGTGGTTATATCATATAGTATAAGTTCACCTGCAATCTTGTGTAACTCAAACTCATGCTGTGGCACATGCATTAAGTACTGTGCTCTGTAGTCTCTGTACTTAGATAGGTAGAGGGTTCTAATCTCACTGCAAGCTGTGTGTATATGTGTGTGTGTGTGTGTGTGTGTGTGTGTGTGTGTGTGTGTGTGTGTGTGTGTGTGTGTGTGTGTGTGTGTATAAACAAGAGTAGAAGTGTGTATTTCAATCCAACTTCCCAAATGGCATACTTTCCATTGTTTTGCTGCTTGCACACACATCCATTCCAAGCAGGTCTCCAAACACTGGTCACCCAGATATCCTGCTGGTATTATCTACTATAAGATCACCTGCAGCCCTGTTAAATTTGGACTTGTGCCATGGCACATACATTAAGTACTGTGTTCTGTAGTTCCTATGCATAGATAGGTTGGGATTCTAATCTCATTGTGGTCAACTGTGTGTGTGTATATGTGTATAAACAAGAGTAGAAGTATGTATCTCAGTCTGACTTCCCAAATGGCATGGTTTTCCATTGTTTTGCTGATTGCACACACACATCCATTCCAAGCAGGCCTCCAAACACTGGGCACCCACATGGCCTGCTGATGTCATCTACTATAACATCACCTGCAGTCTTGATAAATTCAGACTTGTGTTGTGGCACCTGCATTAAGTCTTGGGATGTGTCAAGATAGACAGGTAGGGGCTCTATCCTCACTGCGGTCAACTTGGTGTGTATGTGCCCCCATGAAGAAGGGTGTAAGGATATATCCCACAGTGACTTCCCAAATGGCATGGTTTTGCATTGTTTTAGTGCTTGCACAAACATCCAGTTGAAGCAGGCCTCCAGACTCTTGTTCCCCTCATGGCCTGCTGATGTCATCTACTATAAGATCACCTGCAGTCTTGTTAAATTCAGACTTGTGTTGTGCCACTTGCATTAAGTCCTGTGATTTGTCATCTGTCAACATAGATAGGTAGGGGTTCTATCCTCACTGCAGTCAGCTTGGTGTGTTTCTGCCCCCATAAAGAATGGTATAAGTGTGTACTCTACAATGAATTCCCAAATGGCATTGTTTTGGTGCTTACACAAACATCCAGTCGAAACAGACCTCCAAACTCTTGTCCCCCACTTGGTCTGCTGATGTCATCTGCTATAAGATCACCTTGTGCCATGGCACATGCGTTAAGTACCTTGTTCTATAGTCTGTAAACTTGGATAGGTAGGGGTTCTATTCTCACTGCAGTCAACTGTGTGTGAGCTGTTAGTGGATATTACACAGAACAGTTTACAGTAGCCTATGGGACACTGTCCTCTTGTCTTCAACAGAACAGACACTGCTGATGCCATCAGCAATATCAGATTATTCGATATGTATATATCACAACAGGCCATGGTCACACAGTGGCCTTTCAGATGTGTAGATGTCACTTCATCCTATATAAGACAGATAACAGTGGCATTCCTTTTACTGAATGCACAATCATCATGACATCTACTTGCAATGGTGATGGACAGGTTGACACATTAGATCATACAGGAGCCTCCAGGGACTATGATGTTTGCAGATGATATTGTGATCTGTAGTGAGAATAGGGAACAGGTTTAGGAGACCCTGGAGATGTGGAGATATGCTCAGTTCTATATCAGCTTATCGAAAGCTGATAACGTTGAACTCTAGTTGATCAACCTCTAAAGGTCGAACAACCAAAATAGCAAAGACATGGAACAGCCATTTTTTTCCCAGGGAAAAAAATCTCTGAGCCGTTGTTGGGAGTTTGCCATTTCCTCCACTGTGGTGCAATCTCGGAGTTGGTATATTTAAGTAGGGGGTGTGGGGGGCACAACCCCCTACATGGGGGGGCGGTAAAGCCCCCCACTTTATGTTGTGTTTTAGTTATTTTTTATTTTTTTTTGCGGAACAGCGATTTTTTTCCCTGTGGAAAAAAATTGCTGTTCCGTGTCTTCACTATTTTGGTTGTTCGACCTTTTGTGGTTGATCAACTAGCCTTCAAAGTTATCAGCTTTTGATAAGCTGATATAGACACATATGCTCTACAGAGGAGAGGAATGTCAGCAGGACTAAGACAGAATATATGTGTTTGAATGAGAGGGAGGATAGAGGAATGTTGAGGATCCAGGGAGTAGAGTTGGCGAAGGCGTATGATTTAAAATATTTAACATCAACAGTTCAGAGTAATGGTGAGTGTGGAAGACAGGTGAAGAGAATACATGCAGGGTGGAGTGGGTGGAGAAGAGTGTTATGAGTGATTTTTGACAGACAAGTACCAATAAGAGTGAAAAGGAAGGTCTACAAGACAGTAGTGAGACCAGCTATGTTATATGGGTTGGAGATGGTGGCATTGACAAAAATACAGGAGTCATAGCATGTGTTGGCAGAGTTCCAAATGTTTAGATTTGCATTGGGTGTGTTGAGAATGGACAGGAGTATTAATCTGTATAATAGAGTGTCAGCTTAGGTTGTAAAGTTTGGACACAAAGCCACAATGGTGGGATTGAGTTGGTTTGGACATGTGCTGAGGAGTGATGCTGGGTATAATGGGAGAAGGATGCTTAGGGTGGAGCTGCCAGGTAAGAGGAAAAGAGGAAGGCCTAAGATATGGTTTATGGATGTGGTGACAGAGGTGCAGGTAGTTGGTGTGACAGCGCAAGATGCAGAGGACAGGTGGCAATGGAAGTAGATAATCCACTGTGGTGAACCCTAATGGTGCTATCCAATAGAAGAAGAATTAGATTACATCAATGTTTGGAGAAACCCCATCTGTACACTTGTGGCAGGAGTGTACAGTAGGAGTATCTATTTGAAGGTTAGTATTTCTGGACTTAGTCTGAGCTTTAACAGTGTGTCTTTGTATTACCTGCTCTGCTCTGGAATGTGTGCAGAGGCTGTAACCCTTTACCCTTATACATGCAGAAACCTCAATACACTTATTTTCAAATACAATCGGATGCTGCTATGTAGCAAAGCAGATCTACCTGTTAGTACCTCTGTTACATAACAAGCAGAAATTTAACCACTTACCTATTAATAACAGAAGTATTTATCCAACTTATGAAAATAGCAGTCGGATCACATATCCCCTCCTTTTTGCATTCAAATACCAGGTTCAAACCTCCCATTATCACCTATCATTTTCCCTGTTTCCCCTGCTAGCCTAGTTGACATGAGTTTTTGACTCAGTGCAGATAATACCTCATGTGTACTTAACAGCCTGTATCTCCTACATCACTGAAGTACAATTTTCAAGAGATCTACCTATAGTAGGAATCTGAATGAGTGCCCTCTTACTTCCAGAACAGCAACACTAAACAGGTTGTCATTCACACACCTTGACTTCTGCTCATAATATGCACCCAACACAAACCATCATGTGCCGAGATACTCTCCACAAACCAACCTCAACAGCAGACACATCTTAAACACAATTATGTTACATATAACAATACACCCAAAGCAGACAATACACATAAGAAATATTATCACCAGTGGGCATCTATTCCAAAGTTTTTTATAATAGTTGACTGTATAGTGAGACGTACAGATGCCCCACTCACCAGCTTAAACAAAGATAAGTTTAATGTCAGCTGTGTGGCAGATGTTGTCACAGCACATGTGCAATCAAGTCTCTGAACAACAATGCCCGCTCTTAATCCAGCATACTTCATGTTGGTATGTACAACTTGAGATGTGACTATATGAAATATATGAATGCAGACATGATTGAGATATCTAAATATGGATCCCAGCCAGGTATGTCACTATGTTTGAGCAGCATTATAATCCACACTAGCTTCCATATGTACCGCAAGTGCAAGTGGCTAAAAAAACACAGGATAATTCAAACTTTCAGTATTTATTAATAAAGCAGCAGCCAAATACACATATTAGTGTAAAATTACACTAAACAAAATAACAAATCGGTTTCAGCACTATGGTGTTCATCAGTGTATTAAGATCAAAATATCATTATTACACTGATGAAGGTCGATTTTGTGTTTGAGCAGCATTATACCCTTGCCTAGGATGATACGACTATATAAAGAACAACAGAATTTGTGAAATTGCCTAAGTTTCTGGTGTCATTCTAAGGTAATACAACATCTGTCAGTGTGGGTTGACATGGTGGATAGAGTACACTGCCAGACGTAAGGCACCTGACTGCCACTCGGGTGGCACATTGCCAGGGTAATCCTATGCACTAGGCTTGTAAAGGCTCCAGAGCCATTAGCCTAGTACACACCTATGAACCTATGAATCATAATCCCTTTATTAGGCAAGGTCACAAATGCAGAAGTACCAATGTGAAAATATACAACTGCAACAAAGTAAAGGTCATGCTGTTAAACTCTAGGAGTTCACATCTTAAAGTGCACTTTCTGTAAGCACTCTTTGCAGTGAAGATGTTGATGTCTGTGCAGTCACAGGAACCTGGTTCAAGGCTGCAGTAAGTACTCTGGCCTTGCAAGGTTACATTTCCTTCCAAACATTCAGACAGGAAATGGAAGTTGTGTGAACCAAAGGAAGTGTCATATCTATTTATATTGAAGATAAATATGCCTCAAGAATGGTTAGAGGAGACAACTATATGGAGTTATTCTATGTCCAATGTACTGTGGATAGGAAACCCCTTCATGTTATCGCCATTAATAGGTCACCATCCATAACCACAAAGGGCCACACATCCTGTTTATTACTACATGGGACAATTAAGGTAGAAATAAACAACCCAGTCAGGGGTGAGTGAAACTATTTATCCATTGAAAAGGTAATTACTGGACAACAAACTCACTTGCGCAATATTATCTGGAGTTTGTGAACTGAAATGCCATGGAAGAAATAGTGCATCACCCCACAAGGTTATCTCATATTCCAGACCTGTACCTTAACAATATGAATGAACAATGTAATAATACATGTGTAGTGCCTGCACTGTTAATCCAACCATAAGGCATTATGTTTTTAAGTAGATATAGGCACTGATCTCCCTAAAGGAAGAGTCATGTTCAAGAACATCATCCAGGGTAACTACACCTTCCTAAGGGGTTGTCTAATCTACTTCCAAGCCACAGTTTCCACAAAGGGCATTGACAGCTGTAATAAGTTACTCCCTGATGCCTTGGCTACACATCTACAAAAATGTATACACACAGCCGTGTCCGATAGGCTCAAACAAAGATCCTTCGGAAAATACAGACCATACTGGTGGATGTCTATCATTACTACATTACACAGTAAGTGAAAGAAGCTGATGTTTACAAATACAACATTGAGAAACCAGTACTGGAAGGTCACTCTCCTCAGCATAAACATGAAAATAAGACACCTTCAAATACCATCACTGAGCAACTATGCTAATAATTTACAAAACATATCCAGGGATAACCATAAGGCTTTCTTCATTTACATCTGCAAACTGATATATGTAATTCGGATGTATTTGGAACTAGTTGTGTATGGTATTGCACACACTGACCCAATGTAAATTCCAAACTTGCTAGCAGACAAGTTTGGCTGAAAATTGCCACCCCTCCCACTACCAAACCAACTACAAACCATGTGTATAACATCACCTCCAACCTGTGGTATCTACAAAGAGAAAGTTATCACTGCCCTCTCTAAGACTAGGAGCACAGTCTCCATGGGACCAGATGGCATTCTGGCCTGTGTTCTTCATGTGCTTCAACAGTGAGCTACTCCACTAGGCACCATATTCACATATTCATATTCATATGTTGTCCACACTGAATGCAATACAATGACCATTTTCCAATCACACAATGGATGACTGACAAAATACAAGTGTTATTATAGACCCATAACTTTATGCAACCTCTGCTGTAAGGCAATGGAAACAATCTGCATGCATCTCAGACACAAGGACATAGGTGACCTCCAAACACTAGAAGTGCTCCAGTTAGGTGTTCTCAAGGGTAGCTTATGGGTACAAAACCTGGTGGGATTTAAGACTGTGACCAGAGACATACACAAAGTCAAAGCTGTGCACATATCTTATTGTAGCCAAGGCCTTCAATACAATCCAGCATTCAGTCTCAGTGAGAAACTATCCAAGATGAATATCAAATCCTATGTTATCAGTTGTTTTTAAAATGGGATCACAGACCAACAACATTCAATTACAGTGGGAGACTTCACCTCAAGCAGCACACCTGTCACCTGTGTCATAACAGAAGTGTCAGTGCTGTTGCTCTTCATGTGTGACATGTATGCCTCAGAAGTCCAGAACAAAACAGAGGGTTCGTGGCAAACCATCTCTGTGGCACTAATAACTGCTGACAAAACCATGAGTGTTACATCAACTGTACAAAAATGCATCAGCATACCCTGTGGTAATAACAAATGTTCCTGCTTATTATAAAATAACCAAGAATACTCTATTCCACAACTCTGTATTGATAGTCCGTGGAACACATGTCGACTGCAACCTGGGCCTACTGTGGGGAGGAAGGCATTCTACACCTTAACATCAGTAGCAAAATATGTTATCAGTCCTCTATACTCATCCTGCATTAGCCATATTAATGAATATAATCCTCCCTTTGATATGTATTATACCAGACACCTGCACCAACTTGACAGACCTCAGACATTTCTGAGTAATAAAACATCAGAGGGTCTCCAACACATGTCTTCTGTGGGTATAATGAAATAGCTGCCACTGTGTGCAGTATCATATAGATAGCTAAGAGGCAGATTATGTATGCCTTATAGAACTATCTGTTACCAAACTGGGAGGAAAATGCTGCACATCCGTAAGTAATGTGGGACTAGAATCACCTGTTCCAGGGACCTCAATGTACACTATAACATATATAGGACATGCTGGAGAGACAGATACATCTTTCAAAAGTTGTCACTCCTCTGCAGTAGTCTTCAAATCCATGTCAAGCAGAGCACCTCCATTACGGACATGTGGATTACTTGATGTGAAAATATTAACTGCCATGGATCATTGCTGCTTCTCTCCTGGACATGGGTGGCCCTTCCTAGACAAAACCTGGCCATGCATTATATCCGCCATTGAATATTATATTGTGATGTAATGGCTATGCTTCTAAACATCATCAGGTCAATACCCTTGTCACATCCTGTGAACCTCGGAACCTATGGTGATGTAGATGCAAAAACGAACATTATACTGTAATACCATTCTGATGAGATTTGTCTTCACTGCTGACATATAGTCCTAATAAATAATAATTAGAGAAATTATTATGCTAGCAACTCTCTAACTGGCTAAGTACAATCTAACTGACAGGTGCAATTATCAGTTCAACAGCACGAATGGAGGCAATAAATTCATATTAATATAGATAGTCACCCTGTGCATCAGACACATAGCTTTAGTATCACTGAATCCAAAAGAAACACAACAGGGACAGTGGCACAGTTATCATCACTTGCACAGGGTGTTGTGTGGGGATGCAGGAAGCCTAGGCTGACACAAAAGGTTGGTGAGTGTGTGTGTGTGTGTGTGTGTGAGTAAGCAAGGGAAGTAGGCATGATGGACCATGTAAATGTTATGTGTGTGTCAGTAGGAGCCCTCAATGTGACATTAGTGTATGAGAGTCTGCATGAACACAGCCAAGCTCAGTGCTAACCGTACATGTCTGTATGTCAGATAGCTGTGAGCCATGTATGGTAGAGCTGACATGGTAGAGCTGACATTTCATCATCTCTACCGCCAAACATGAGAACTGGCACTGTCAGGAGTTGCTCTGGCACCTCCATGCCCAAGGTCAGATGCTGTGCTATTACCTGAATGTGACTGATGTCTTCTGGACATGCTTCCTTTATGGGAATGCCCAGAACTATGACCCCATGGCCTGTTATGTCTGGGTGTGGACATCACACTCCCTGCACAAGCAGTGGATGTATTGCCACTATGGGAGCATGATCGGGCATGGCCACATTGGTTCTCAGCATATGTAGTTGCTGACCTACACCCATGAGGCCAACACTCCCCTCCCAGCAGACATTCCTTCACAGACAATGTGCATTCCATAACAGATACTCTGCGCTCCCTCACAGACACCAATTCCAAAATGTTATTCAACTGATCCAGAGAATCAACAACACGGCGGAGGCAGTCACGGATGTAAGACTGTGCTGCATCTATAACCCTGAGCATTCTTCTTGAGTTCCTTTCTAAAAGTGCCTGTGCCTCCATGGCGGCCCTAAACATACATCGAGTGACACGTGAAGAGACACCTGCAACAGGTGGGGGAAGGATAGCAGGTCTCCTCCGAGCACCCTTATCAATCCGCCTGTGTGGCACCTTGCTAATAGTTTGGCTATGGCCAGTGTCAACAGTCACTGAAGCTGCAGTAGTAGCCCTTCAACTGTCCAATATCTATGGCCTCAGTGGACCGGGTATGGATAGGCATACTGGCTGTGTCTGGTGATAATGAAGGGTGTCGCTGGATGTCGACCTCTGTGTCAGATTCAGCTTTTGCAACCCCTGGCTGTGCCTCACTTTGGCCACCATCATCATCAGAGTCTGATGAGACACTGACATCAAGTGGCTTGGGAGACACAGAACCACTTTCAGCTTCACCTGTGATAAAAGGAAGGAAAACAGGAATACACTTATACCTGCACTACTATGCTGCAATATATGTTAAGCAATTTACACTGCTGTCACTACTACAGACATTCATAACTCTTAACCTCTTAGGCAAGGAATGTGGATAAAGCCATAATAATAGTGGACAAAGGCCCAAGAATAGGGACCATTGTGATATATTGCCCTTACAAACCTAAAAAGTTGATAGAATAACAAGTATTGCTTCACCATGACATTTCTGAAGGGTATGCAGTCTGAATGTGAGATCTCTGTCATTATTTTATGTCTCCAATCATTAATGACTTGTCAATAATTTCCAAGTCAATCACTATGATCTTAAATATGGGCCAAATACATGAGTTAAATGTACATTTACCAAATATCTGTACAGTTGACACATATACAGACAGTACAGTAATCCATACAGCAGGCCTGAGAGGACACTTTAGCAGATATGTTGGAATATATATACATTACTGACATAAATGTATTGGGTGGGTGTTTGAAAGACATGCGTAAATGGGCGTGCCTTCGTTGAAGGTTGAACGTTGAGGTGGCACCTCGGCATTCGTGAAAATCTACTGCCAATCATTAGCGGACCGGAGTTCCGCTGTGGCAACCCCTAACCGGGAAAAGCCGAAAGACAACAACAAGTGACATAAATGTATTTTGGTTACCAACAGCAGGAGTCCTAGATATTTGAATTCCTGATGTTCATGAAAAAAGTAAAGGAAGAGGTCATGGCAACAGCACCACATTTAACAGTATAACGGGATAATACTTTTAATCACCTATATCTACAGTAACTGCAATGTTAACAAGAATGTGGCTGTCAACTTCAAAATGAGCTTAAAACTGCAGCTAACTTAAATACACCCACCAAAAAAGCAACCTGACATACATAAAATATATACACTGTTACAGAATGAATGCAACAGTGTTCTACTGATGATCTAACAAAGCATACCTGGAAGCTCCTGCTGAGATGGAGGAGTGGCACCCATCTAGAACGTATTGGCTAATGGATTGCTGGGAGCTGTCCTGTGTGGTTAATGTTTAGCAGGAATTCCTCAGTGGCAGTGAGAAGGCATTCTGCTGTGGGCCCACCACCAGTGATCTGTCAATTACGTGCCACTTCAGCTGCATACCTCTTTGCAGCATGACTCATATCCATGACTCTGAATTGCATCTGCTCTTAGCTACAACTATGTAGCCTAATTGCATTAAGGTTTCAGACCAATTCTTCTAACAGAGCTGCACATTCTGACATATTGGCCCGCCCTCTGGACATCAGGACTGCATGATGTTGGTGTAAAGCCTCAATTATGAGGTCATTGCCTATGGCAAATGGGAATATTCTTTACTGAAAGACAAAATAATGATAACAGATATAAGGATCACAAAAGTAGAAATAAACTGTACAGATAAAGCAGTAAAGGAAGGCTCTCAGTATTCACCAGTTGATTACAATTTAAAGATTCAACAGTAGTCAAAAAATAACAAGGAGAGTAGCAAGAGGGACATATCCTTGTTTGTGCCATAACAGATACTCCCTTATGCTCACCCACCCAACACAACAGCCCATTCAAGTTTGTGCCATAGCAGGAACCCATCTCCCCACCCCCCCATAAACAAAATAACAGGGTAAGGAACAATTGTGCTAATCAAACAACAGTGAAATGTTAAAAGTGCTATCAAATGACTTTTCCATGAAACATGTGTACATAGCTATCACACAGCATTATACCCTCAGCCTACTCTACATCCTCTGTAATTCTGAAATGGCTGGAAAACAAGGCCATGTCATGAGCACAGTTCTAACAAATGGTTACTGATTTACTTCACATTATTCCTAAGTACATTCCAGAGTATGCATTATTTAGGTAACAAAATGGATACATACCTGATGGAGTACAATACTCCTCTGTCAAAATATACTGCTCCAAAAGATATGTGTAACTGAGTTTGAGTTATGAAACAACTCTCATCCACATTGGTTTGCCTAGCTACACATTTGCCTTTTTATAATAGTGTACAATAATAATTGATTGCATCAGACCTAGTCTGTGCTTTAGAAATGCTAATTGCAGCATACACTGCTGAACTGTATGCTAATCAACCAATCCCATGGAGCTACTCAACAAGATATAAGGCATCAGTGTAGACACTGTGCCCTTTCTTATATGAGGAGTGAGAAAATAGTGGAGTACAGACACAATGTTAGCACAGACAGATTGTTAGTAGCAGCTACTTTTTAAATACACTTGCCTCTGCTACAGGCTGAAGCCACTGCTACTGCTGCCAATAGCCATAGACAGAGAGAGTGATGACTTTGCAGGCCAACAACACAGTAGAAGAACTGTGGGACCTCTGGCAGCCTTCAGTCAGATGCAGAGACAAATGCAGGGAACCCATCCCAGTGGAAAAAGGTATGTGTTGAAGTTAGCATGTTATCCACAGGTACCATTAACAGAATACCAGGGGGAATGCTTGGCGTGTCATAGACATCAGCATCCAGGATCTTCCAAACATTCCTGCATGCTATGCTACAACATGGCAAAGAGAACATATATTTTAGCAAAAGTTTTGAGGAGAGGGTCTCAAGAATGCTACAATTATAACATGTATCGCACTATCCTCCAGTAATGTGTGCCACACATCGCAGTCATGAACATGAAAACAACACCTGGGGAATAGGGTAGAGTCTACATTTACCATAAGGTCTAGCAGTTGAACAACTGCCAAGTCATGTGTGATGGCATGGGAATCATCTGGAACGTGTGTGCTGGCAACCCTTGCAGTTATCACGACTTCCATATGTGCCACATCTCCCAAGTGCACCAGAAGTGTACTATGGGTATATCTCCAAGGCTCACTTAGGTGTGGATGCATGCTATGCACTGGGGTCATGGCTGATGAAACCCATCAAAGATGCACACACACACACACACACACACACACACACACACACACACACACACACACACACACACACACACACACACACACACACACACACACACACACACACACACACACACACACACACACACACGTAGGAACACCTTAATGAGACACACAGTCCAATGTGTAATGCCATAGAGCATGGTTTTTAGCTACCGCACTTACAGTGCTAGTGCCTACATACCTCTGGCTGAGGGCAGCATTGCAATCCACTGACATGTCCCTCAATTCTCATAGTATGTGTTCTGCTACCCAAGTTAATATAATGGAGACAGCTGCAGCAGGATCATCAAGGGGACGGGGAATACATCCTACCAACAATGCCAAGGTCAACACAGCCACAGGCTGATGACTCAGAGGAGGAACCAGCAGCAGGTGTGGTTGTAGGTAGACATAGCTATGATCAGTATGCCCTTTCATTTGCTATTGGCTATGAGACAAGCCATAGCACACTGATTAACTACCTTGGAGCCTAAAGCCATCCTCCGACATCACTATACATTTGTACTAGGGAAGCATTTGAGATAACAGTTCTGAACCATAATTAAATCAGCCAACAGGCAGGATGCCAGACATGCAGAATAACCAGACCAACACAGTCTTGGTAGTGCCATAGCAGACACACACCTTTGCTTCCCCACCCTCAAAAGAACATTCAATGCTTGTTTGTGGCATCCAGCCTGGCTTTCCTCAGTTAGCAGCTGCATATCATATTATTCCCAGTTAGTAACTTTTGACATTGTAAATGCAATGATATAGAATGGTGCACACACTGTATGTCCCAGACTACTGGACAGATAACTAATGAATGACCAAGGAACACAAATGTAAAATAGTGCCGTATATTTGGAAGAAAAATCATAACGGGGTGTGTAATCAGTAAGTGCAGTATTTTAAAAGTGAAACATTTCACTACATTTACAGGTAACATAATATTCTATTACGACTGTAAATTATTTTCAATTTGACTGTGTGCTGGATGACTGTTGATGCTTGGTGCAGAGGTGTATGCATGAAACGCAGGGTTAAGGCACCCATCCTGTGTCCTGCATGTGCATTGGGTGGTGAATTGACTTGAAGACCTATGTAGGCATAATAAGGTATTCTACTATGTATGTAATACATTGATTTTATTTTATGCCTATTATCACTTGTCTTTAGCTCAATATTGGGAGACACTGTTTGCACATTGCTGTGCATAGCACAAATGGCTTCAACTATGTGCAGCTGGTTTGCACGCACAGAAGCAGTGCACAAATTGCAGAACTGGACCACCCAAGCAGCAGATGGGAGCCAGACATCTAAAAATTGACCTGAGATGCATTCTCTTAATCTCACTCTGCATAGTGCAAGCCCATTAAGTGCTAGTGTGCTGTGTGTAACAGTGAGAACCTCAGGATAAATGTTAATGTAGTAGATTTTCAACAAATTCTCCATGGCTGCAGATGTTAAGTGTTGGCCTGATGTTCACATGGCCCTGGGTTCTAATACAAGGATTGCAACTTGTATTTTAATAATGTGACCTTGCATTAGATAGCAATGGAACTAAACATACACACGTATTCTTTCATCCTTCTACTGGCAACAGCTGTGAGTGTAGGACTACCATGGATAAGGTGCAGAGATCTAATACAACAGTCTTTTTTCGATGGTGTCCCACTTTACGTTATAGTCACTCTCAGTTATAGCAGTTGACTTAGTATTTATTATATCGTAATTATTTGCATAACGGATGACACACTAATATTGTCAGTTATGTACTTATATGATAATATCTATATTGGTTAACTTCTCTTTATTGGTTCCCATCATGCAAACACGTTGCCCATGTTTGCGTGATGCTAAGCATTTTCAAATGTTGCAAAATCCAACAGTGTGTGTTCTCAGTATCTGTCATAACTGGAATTAGCAGAAAAAGCCAGTATAGATTGGTTTTCATCTGCATTAGACATGGTTGGTGTTTGGGGAGCAGTTTTGGGGATTTCGGTCTCAAAGGTGGGGTGTGCAGGAGTCTAAAGTGTTAGTTGGACTCCTAGTGAATGATTATGGCCCCAGCTATTGTAGGAGCACCATCATGGATCAGATTAAAAATCAGATACATGGAATAGTTTGGCCTAGGATTTGTCCACTGTTACCGGTATCCCCTGCACTGGTGAACAGTGTAGGAATCACTACTGAGACCTCAGGATGAGGAAGGGGGCAACCTCAACCATTGGATTGAGGAATATAGGGCTGATGGCAATCCACAGATGTGTAAGTATCACTTACTGGCACTGCTTGTAAGAGGTAGCGGCTGTATTTGTTCAGGATTGGTGTTCTTGATGGTATTATGTTGTGTTGTGTTTTTTCCACAGCTGATACGGATCAATTACTGAATGAGTGAACTTATGAAGAAAAATTGAGAAGGATGTGAGATGCAAGTGGTATGTATGCTTCCAAACAGTACTGTTATTTTGGCATTAAGAGTAAATACAGCTTATTGGGGTAAACACTTGTATCACAGTGAGCATGCATTTGTCCACTCTAAAGCAAAACTATGTATGCATTAGTATGTAAGGTAAAACAACAGTCCAGTGTTACAGAGTAGACATGGGTTTTCATTTAGAAAACCACACTTCCAAACTATACAGTACTTGTTTAAGTTAACATTAATATTGCAATGTAAAGTAAGACCTGTAAACCAGGGACAAGAAGAGCATGCTGCAGATTGTTATCATTATAACAGTGAACCTGTATCTATAAAGTATAAAAGGAAAGAGTGCTTGCATTATGCTGCATTCCAAAGGAAAAGTACAGTATTACATTAGTCACTGCTTGTGGGTTTGGATACTACACTCCACAAATTTAAACCCAGTTGTTTACAATACTGGTTTAGGTTGTCATCTCACTGCGCTGATGGCTGCAGTGTCTGAATTCTGTGTGTCCTTGTGTTATTGAGGATGATGATGGAGAGCAGTGTGTCCACTTGGTGAATACTGTTACATATTCATCATGATAGCATTTGAAGTTTAGACCTCTGCACCTTTGGCTTGGGTGGCCTGCTGTCAAATGTAATCAGTGTGCATGGAACATGCATATGTGCAATATATGCAATATATGCACCCGTGAATGATTGCTGGATGTGATATGATCTGTATTATAGTGTGTATATGTTGGGAACAGGGTAGTGTTCCAAGTAATAAAGAAACTTCTTAGCATTTGGCAGTGTTAAAAGTAAAAGGTAACAGAGCATAGTAAATTATTTGTAGAAAGCTTTGCATATTATCTGTGCAGTTACTAATGCTCTCTTTTTTTTCTCTCTCACCCACTCCTTCTCTTTGTTGTTTTTTATGTATTTCTTGTTTTTTTATTTTTATTTATATTATTATAATTTATACAACATCATATTTTTATCATGATTATTTATTACTTCTTGTTTTTGTTTATAATGTATAATCTTCTATTGTTTTGTTGTTAAATACATTTTCATTTCTTATTTAGCATTGTGTTTGTAATTATATTATTTATTATTTTTATAATAATTTATTATATGTTTAAATTTTATTTAATTTTATTCTTTCCATTTTTTGTGTTATGTTTTATTTCATTATTGACTTTTAATTTTATTTATGTTATTACTACAGCACGGCAAGGTAGGGCGGTTTTCCATGATCCACCTACACTCACTTCACTGGCTTCAGCACCAAGGCTCAGTGCTTCTGGGCTGCAGCCTGGTGACACACCCCACTGCTGGCCTGCCCTTGACCTACCTTGACCCGCAGGTCGTTCTGCACCAGAGGATAGGCCTATGATTCCCTCTGGGAGCAGAGGCAGAGTGGGTGATTTTGTCACCTGAGCTGAACTGTCAGGTTTGGTGTGTAGGATTGTGCGCCACACAACTGGTGCATGTTTACACTAAGTGGACACACTGCTCTCCATCATCATCCTGAATAACACAAGAACACACAGACTTCAGACACTGCAGCCATCAACACAGTGAGGTGACAGTGGTTGAAGACTCGATTCTCACTGTCACCAAACATGATGCCCATACATTTGTGATCTCCTTACTCTCACTCCAACCATGGTGTTCACCCCCCTCTTTTGTCCTTTACCAACCCTGTCTCTTGTCTTGTATGTTTTATCTGTCAGCAAATGCCTCCTCACCTTCCCAACTTGACTTCCCCAGACTTGCCTATGTCCCTTCCCCAGCATTCCACTCTCTTCTTAATAAAAAAGGGCACCTGTCCCCCCCAAAAATATCATCCAGTACATAGCTCTCCATTTTGAACATGTATCCACTTGACACATTTAATTTGGTCCAGTTGGCTTCTGGAGGTGACAGTCTAAATTCATCTAAGAATCTGTGTATGTGCTAAGTTGTTACTGCTGAGGAAATGGATAGCTATGGTTCTTACCTGCACTATTCCTCCACATTCCTGCCCTCTTTTCACTTTGACTTTCCCTCTGCTTTCTCCCCTTCACCACTTTCCTGACTCCCCCATTTCTTTTCTTTGAAGAAAATGTGTGCAATAGTGGTAAACAGTGGTAGTATCATTGAATATATGTAAAAATATAATACACACTTGTACAAATTATGCCGATACCCCATTTTGAACCCAGTACCATCTGCCTTCATCACCAATGCAGCAGTAGTATTACTGAATGTATGTAAAAGTGTATGTGTGTGTGTGTGTGTGTGTGTGTGTGTGTGTGTGTGTGTGTGTGTATATATATATATATATATATATATATATTTAGACAGAGAGAGACAGGGGGTCTGGATTGTGATACACAAAATATTGAGCACTGCAAGATTAGGCAGAGAGTTTGTGAGTTTTCTGTTGACTTGTGAAGGACCCCTCAGTTCTGGCTCTCTTATGTAAGGACTGCTTTTAGTGACATTATATGCAGTCCACTAAGTTTAGTTTCATTATGAAATCCTGGTTGGATGCCATTTTGGGCTACAGCCTTTCTCCTGCTCTCTTCATAATTTAACCCTGGATCTCGCTATTGCTTTTCCCAGCATACCCCAGACATAATACTTCATTAGGTGAGCCTCCTGGCTTCTTGGGGAGTCAACTATATGAAGACATAGTGTTAGGTCTGAGGCGTGGGAATCTCAAGGAGATATACATGCAAGAAGATGGACACCATCCTTCTCACATTGACTCTTACTGTGAAAGCTGCTAATACTGTGATGTTAGGATGTTGCTGTCATCGCTTGCTTACCTGAGAGTCCTGTGAACCTCCTAGTCTCCATCAGATATGACCCAAACATCAGGTTTCCTAATTGCCCCCCGAGTAGGAGAGCTGTCCATCAGCCATTTCATCCTATCCAATGTTACCAGTGACCATAATCCATACTTAAACTTAGGTAGCTAGTACTGCAGATGGATTCCCTACCTCTTAGAAGATTATCTTTATCAGGGCCAGAGTCTCTTCTTTTTTCCATGACATTTTTATTAACATTTTTGTACACATGCACGTAGCACCTTTGCACATATCTTGGCTGCTCCACATATTAGGTCTATAAAATACATAAAACTTCACACCAACATTTTGATCTAGGGAAATACAATGCCATGTCACTCATTACTGGTTAACAAAATGTGTACACACATCTTTTCAAAAATTGAACCTTTTCCTTTCTAACTTGCCACACTTCTGTCATAGCAGAAATGTGTTAGTGCAAATAAATTTGAAATAGACACACACTAGTTTTCTTTGTGTTTAAACATCTATATTAGGAAGGAATGTTTTCATACTTCAGTAAACCTGCCTACAGTAGACTAAACTACTGATCCATTACTAGTATCTCTAATTTAGCAGTTGTGCATCAACCTCCTCTAAAACTTCCTTGTCTCAATTTAATGCCATATTTATATATCCTTTGTTCCACTCTCCCTTCTGCCTCAACTGCACTGTACTCTGTTTACCTGATCTATCTCTGATTTTCTTAGCATCTATCTCACTCATACATTATACCCGTCCTTAAGTTTACCTTAATTTATCTACAGTACCTAACTACTGGAGTAACACTATGAGCTTGTGTCCTTCCACCTCTCTCCCTTTATCTCTCTTCTTATGACCCCTTACTTCCATCCCATCTCTTTGTCACAGTTTTCTTCCCCTATCTCTCACCAATTTCTTTCTCCATCTCTTTACATTTGCTTACTTCCCTCTGATACTCCACTCTCTTTTTTCTCCCCTTGCTGTCACATTTCCACCTGCCTGGAATCAGTAAAAGGTTTTCTTATATTTAATACACCTATTTCTAATCTCATAAAGTGGAACCATTAGCTATTCTTCACCCTTCACTTATAAACTCCTTGTTGTATTATCTTCATCTGCTTCCAAATCTGTCTCACCTCTAGGCAAAACTACCACATATTGTAGTCTGTCTCTAACTCCAACATTTTCAACAACCCACCAGCTTTCATTTCATAGCTTCTTTGTTGTCCTATACAATCTCTACATGTACAAATTTCTAAACTGGTCCTATCCTCCTAAGTCCTTATCTTCCAAACCTCTCCCCAAAGCTCGCTTCCTCCTTTATGGCAGTCTCCATTTCCGAATTATTCCATAGTCTCTGCATAACCTTGTCAGCTTCCCTGTCCCCGAGTCTCTATAGATCAGCCCTATTCACTCCTTCTTAGTTTGCATCCAACACTTCTTTGCAAACTTCCTTTTGCCTGTTTTTTTCATTTATTCTTCTCCCTCCTTGTTGTACACACATAGTTTAATGTTCTGTACACTTGACAATCTCAGCCTTTAGTAGCACACGTCTTCATCAAATTCTGGAAAGTTTGCATGTATATTGCTCTCTCTCTCTTTTCTTATCATCTTATGTTCTTCTCACAATATATCCATCTGTTCTTTTATTCTTGAAGCTTTCTTAATAGATGGCCTTTGACTTCCCTTGAAGGCATTCTTCAAAACTACCTTCTATCATTCCCTTTAATTAACATTCTTTCCTGAAACCTTTTTACCTCCCACACTGTATTATTATCAATTGTTCAAAAAAAACACCATTTTCAGTTTTCAGAGCCCTGTTCTCCCTCCTGTGTCTCAACATTTCGCCCTGCATTCTTTAATCTTTTGAGCCATATTTACAATTCCCATTTATTTACTCATGCCAGTCCTATCCTTACTAAACATTCATCTTGTACAGTTTCAAATGAACCTGTCGC
>NC_056728.1:1538100554-1538183054 GCF_019279795.1 Protopterus annectens | reverse complement strand
GTCATGGCAGGTATACTTACTTATTAGGCCTCAGTCATGGCATGTGTACTTACTTATTAGGCCTCAGTCATGGCAGGTGTACTTACTCAGCCTCAGTTATCGCAGGCGTTGAGAAACATAGCTTGTGATATATGGACTGCAGTTCATCAGCCAAAGAATGCACATTCACCATATGATCCTGAAGGAAAGAGTTGTGCAGTTGTGTTTCATTAACAGAAAAATGCAACTTAAGCTTCTCCTTTTATTATATGTCCAAGGAGCAACATCAGCAGCACAGATAATAATATGCCCAAAATCAAGCCACAAAATACTTCACACTGCAGTGGGTGTGGTGTCTAAGGGGGGGATGTAGGCCCCCAAAACATTCTTTGGTTATGCTCAGATAGGTGGGAGGCAAGCCAGTGCAGGATGTAGAGGAGAGACCACAGTAATAACAAAGATGCTTGAGTAGCATATCACAATGACCAGTGCAGGATTCTGTAGAGAGATCAGTCAGAACTAGTACTCAACAAAAATGTTGATCTCTGCCTGGAAGGAGACCATTATCAACCCTCATTGCTATGGTGAGTGCAAAACTGGACTGATATGAGTCCATGAGTTCATGAGCTGTTAAATGTGATTCAAAATGCATACAAACCACTTTCTCAATACCTTTGCTTAAAAATGGCACATTACAAAAGAGGGAGAAATTTGAGTATTAGAGCCCAAAGGACATTTTTTGAAGGCTGGAATAATCAAAGTCAAATTTCCAAGAAATGAAAAATCTCCATACTGTAAAGAGGACTTAAAAAAGAATACATATCTGGACCAGAAATGTCCAGGCAGACGGGCAGGCAATAACCAGCCTGGAACGACATGGGTCCAATCTACTGATTTCCAAGGTGTTTACCTGAATTATAACTGGGGATTGAAAACTCCATTTAAGAACTAGAAAAATCTAATCTTAGTCTCAGTCAAGAAATTACCTCTAGAACCACAACTAATAAAACTTGTATACTAAACAAAGCAGCCAACAAACACTTGTTATTTAAAAACACTTTATGTTGGTAAGACATGACAATCTGCATATCAGCTGGTTTGTTTCTGCCTAGATCTTTCTGCATAGAAAGTTTACTTTCTTACAGGAGATGACAGACTGGTACTGATAATAATACTTTTGTAGTTCAAGTCTGTCAGACCATGGACCAGCATGGCCTAACTGACTTTCCAACTATTACCCCTTCATACTCAAGGAGTAGTGCTTAAAGCTGAGCCATGTCAAACACACCCCAGAGTGGGACAGGATATGCCTATGATGGGGTAAAGAGATCAGGGCCGGAAGTCAATGAGTCATTTTAGTCAAAGACTAACTCACCTGGAGTGCCTGAATTGATATCCAAGAGGAGTGAATGGATAGAGTACCAACTGGCAACTTCACTCATATTATGGCACTCCATCAGATCATTGTCTAAGTTATTAGTATAGGATCACTTCAGAGCAAACTAGACAAAGATTAGATAAAGAAGGATCACTTTTACAACAAGTCTTAGGTTGTCACAGTCGGCTAGAATGTTCAGTCTAGGCCAGGATGGCCCAAATAATTGTTCGCAGATGTAATTCCCTGAACAAACCCAAATCCCCTCATAATATAGAGGTACTCTCTAGTTGGGACTGCACATTTCTCAGTCACCTATAACAACAAGAGCAAATTGGTTATTGTGACATAACACATAAGTGATGGAAAAGTTGGGGAACTACAGAAAGAAAGTACTTATAAAACAAAGAGGATCATAAACAAGGAGAAACCTACAGTTTGTATCTCCACCTATAACATGTTCAAATGAGATAGTATTCCTATTTGCAATCTGTGCCATTTGATACTCCTGTATAAAACAGATAGATAGATAGATATAGATAGATAGATAGATAGATAGATAGATAGATAGATAGACATATAGATAGAATGATAGATAGATAAATACATAGATATATAGATAGATTGACAGAGTGATAGAGTGATAGATATATATATATATATATATATATATATATATATATAGATAGAATGATACATAGACAGATACACACATAGATATATAGATAGATTGGTAGAGTGATAGATAGACTGATAGGTAGACAGATGGATAGATAAGTATCTCCCATCCTGTCTGAATAACTGAATAACAGATTCCTGGGCATAAACTGTCACCAAATATAGGCTGAAGCTCTTGTCCTGTTATGCTGACATTATGAATATAAAGTCTGCATCAATCAGCATGCTGGAGAGAATTCCAGGCTCACTGCGTGGCTTACATTCACTACTTTCCTCCCTATTGCATCAGTACTTGTCAATGGTTAAGTGAATATACCTCAGAAACAGACCTATAGTTTGTCCTTTAGTGCCAGATCCCTGAAGTAGATCTTTCTACAGGTTACACAGAAGATCTTCTGATAGAATGGCTCTCAGATCTGTGTAGCTTACTTTGATAATTTCTCAGCAGAGTTAAGTTGCATTATATTTTTAATGCTCAGGCAGGACTTTGACAGTTGTCATTACTGCTACTAACATCTAGATCAACCCTTTCTCATGTCCTATTCCTTCTGCACCAAAAGCCTCCAGTTAAGCAGTGAAGTTTCAGGCAGGCATACATTAGCTGTTTTTTTTCTAGTTTTCCACCAGTGCTTGATTGTAAAATGGATGAGATTTCTACTTGTTCATATCCGCAAATCGCAATTTGTCAATCATTACTCTCCATGGGAAGGTGGTGGGGTCCCTACATGTACACCAGTAATGATTCATATTATTTTGGGCTTTTCATTTCTCCCTAGGAATTGGCACCATACAGAGTGGGTTTGGTTTCCATTCTTTCCAGGCGATGCCACTTTGCTTCATTATATGTTTGTTATCTTTTTCAACTATGAGCAGATCTGGCCTGTTAATTTTCTGCTTGAGACTGAGAATAGTTGCTCTTGTGGGCCATTTTAAGCCTAGTCAGTTTCCCTTTTTTTCCTCAAAATAACCTATCCCATTTGGCTATAGATTGTTTCTTATCCATACCATGGTTGGTAATTATATATTACCCCTAATGAGACTAACTGGGATCATACTACCAATAGTTTGCCTTCACCCATTGCTTTGGTTACCTTTTCAAAAAAATCCTTCAGCTTGAGTAAGCATGACACGCCCGTGAAGAATCCAAACTGAGATGGGTTCAATGTCTGGAGGTTCCTTATGTCCTGAGTGATTTGTTCCAGGATAAGTCTTTACAAATGAGGCTGGTCAGATGTATGGGTCTGTAACTGCCTGGGTCTGGAAGGTCCTGCCTTATGCAAGGGAATGACTTTAGCTGTTATCCATTTACTTTGTACAAAAACAGTATGGTGTCTGAGATTAAACCTTGTTGTTAGGGGTGTGACTAAATTGTGCTTCATGCCATTTAAGATGCATCCAGAGATATTTTCAGGACCAATCAATGCAGTATTTTTAGCTTTTGATAGCACTTTTAGGACTTGGTCTTGTGTGATGGCAAGAGGTGAGCCAGTTTCAAGTATATCTTGAGAGACAGACAGAGGGTAGAGAGGGGTAAAGTTAGAGTTAAATTTATTGGCCAGTAAGTTCACTATATCTTCAGCTGCAGTATAGGCAGCACCGTTTGCAATCAGCTCAGATCATTGCTACATTGTAGTTTTGAAATTACAGACCTAACTAAAAAAATTCTTGTAATTGTCTTTGGCTTGGGTAGCTATTTTAGCCTTAGACTTGGATTTGGTGGATTTTATTAAGCTCCTGATTTGTTTGTTTATTTCAATAACAAGGTCCCTAGCATTCTGGGAATTAATCTTCTTGCTTTAGGTCAAAAGTTCCACCATGTGGGTTTGTTTCTCAGGTTTGCACTGCATTTGTTCCTTTGGGGTACAGCTGCATCTATGCAGCTGTTTACATACTGGTATAGTGTGGTGGTTTACGTTTCTGCATATTCAGTGGAGTTAACTAGGTGTGGTGGGGTTAGAAGTTTGCCAGTGTATCACTTAGGTGCAGGGAGCTTGTCTTAAATTTCTAAAGATAACCTGGGTGGAGGGGATCTCTGGTTTCAGTTTTATTTTGAAGGAGACTGCTTTGTGGTCAGACCTAACAAGTGATGAAGTTACACAAAGGATGGTGTAAGATGCTCCCATATTAGTAAGAACAAGATCCGAGATGTTATTCCTCCTCCCAGTGGATACTCTGACTAATTGTTCCAGGACACTAGTATTGACAAAAGCCAGAAATCTCTGTGCTTGAGCACTAGTGGCGGTGTTGGTTTCCCAGTCTATAGTTGATAGTTGAGATAGATGATCACTGAACATATTTGGCAGTATGACAAGAAAGGTACTCCTTTGTTTGAAGTTTCTTATTATTAGGTCAGCTGTAGAGTCCTTGTTTGTTTGGGAATTTGGCCTAGATGGGTGCTTTAACAATTGTTATAGATGACATTCTTTGGGAATATGACCTAGATGGGTGCTTTAACAATTGTTATAGATGGTATTATTGTAACATTTTGTTTAGTTTGTTACCTCATAGTCAAGGATAATAGTGTTTTTAATGGGAGCTATAATGTAGATTTTTTTAATACAGTTTTGAATATGGAAGCATGAGGATGGTAGGGGGATGTAGACAGAGTCAGTGGGTAGTTTTATTTGTTTCTCTAGTGTAAGAATCCATGATGTCCAGTTTGGTGTCCTGACTTTGATTGTATTGCCGAGTTGCATTTTAATTGGAATAACCCCCCCCCCCCCAGGTCTTTGGCCTAGTGTGGTATCCGAGAATATTGTGTAGTGGTCTTGTATAAAATCAGGGGGACAGCACTCATAATTTAGCCACATTTCATAAATGGCAACAGTGTGTGGTTGTTCTACTGCTAGCCAGGCTTATAAATTTAAGCATTTGTTGTTTATCCTGCACATACTAAGTGAATACTTTAAAGTCTTTACTTGTAGACCTAAAACATGGAGGGTTAGGGAGGCTTGGACATTGCAGAAAGCCAGAATTTGCATTTATTTAATCTCTGGTTAGAAGTTTCTGAAAGTATTGACAGAGGTTAGTTGCTTATTGGTATAAGCTGTGTTTTGGAGCAGTTTGGTTTGGGTCTGGAACTGATTGTTAGTAATATATGATAATGACTTAGTGTAATGGGTGATTGTCTTGGGTGAACTTATAAGAAGGTTGTGGGAAATAAGAAAAAGGAAATTGTGTTCTGAGGTTATGCACGATGGCATCAATTAGTGAGTTGTAACTAAGGAAGCTGGCCTTTGTTTGAGTAGGAATAGGAAGATTGTGCAATATATCTGCCACCTAGGTTGCAAGGAAGGGAAGCTTTTATCAGAGTTGTTGCTGGCTCATTTGGTGGTACTGTTAGGCAAAGGGCTATTAATAATGTAATGTGTAGGGTTACAGCTAGTGGGAAGGGGCACTAACTTATCATGTGCTAACCCTACCTTTAACTGTATCCCTGCCCCTAAACCTGACCCTAACCCTATACATTGTACTACTAAAAACACTTTTCCTTTCAGTAGCACTACACAAAACAAAAGGGCACAGAACACACACATCATCAAATTTGAACAACATTGGATATAACCCTCACCCATCTCTTACACTAGTGATAACTGGTGAACATGTGTACTTTCCTTTTCCTGCTCACGCCTACGTATCTACACTATACAAAACTTTAATTCAATATTATTAGATTCTCACTGATATGTTTACAGTCATTTATGCATTCTATAGTTTGAGTACTTACAAAAACCTTTTTATATTTTGAGCATCTATATGTTGAATTGTACCCATATGCAAATAAATATATATAGAAAGAGAGAATTTTATATATAAACATATATATCTATATTTATACTATGCCTACATCTATATCTAATTGCTGTCTGTCTCTGTCTGTCTGTCTGTCTCTCTCTCTCTATATATATATGTGTGTGTGTGTGTGTGTGTGTGTGTGTGTGTGTGTGTGTGTGTGTGTGTGTGTGTGTGTGTGTGTGTGTGTGTGTGTGTGTGTGTGTGTGTGTGTGTGTGTGTGTATGCCATGCTGTCAACTACACAGTTTGTCAAGATCTGGCATAGGTGTTTTGAGTTATTGAATACATGGATTATTGAGGGCTGTTACTTACTACTCGACTTGGGTTTAGTTGACTATAGTAATACATTTAAGGATTCATCGTGGTCACAGTTGTGTGACCATGGAGTTTGTGTAGGGACAAAGGCCCACCATCAGGCAGTATATGTGAATGTGTAGTCCTCTCATTGTTATTATTTTAATTTATGGTATATCATTATAGATGTGTTAGGTGAGGTGGGTAATTGTGAGGTGGAGTTCAGGGATGAGTTAAGACAGGCACTGGGTGGCAGTGAAGAGTTACCAAATAGCTGGGTAACTACAGCAGAACTAGTAAGAGAGATGGCTAGAAAGGTGCCTGGTATCACATCGGGACAGAGGAAGGATGACAAGGAGACATGTTGGTGGAATGAGGAAGTACAGAAGAGTATACAGGCAAAGAGGTTGGCAAAGAAGAATTGGGATTGTCAGAGAGATGAAGAAAGTAGATAGGAGTATAAGGAGATGAGGTGCATGGCAAAGGGAGAGGTTGTGAAGGCTAAGGATAAGGCATATGAAGAGCTATATGAAAGGTTGGACACTAAGGAGGGAGAAAAGAACCTGTACCAATTGGCTAGACAGAGGGACCAAGCTAGGAAAGATGTGCATCAGGTAAAGGTGATAAAGGATAATGAGGGAAACATACTCACAAGCGAGAAGAGTGTGTTGAGGAGATGAAAAGAGTACTTTAAGGGATTGATGAATGAAGAGAATGAGAGGGAGAGAAGGTTGGATGATGTAGGGATAGTGAATCATGAAGTACACTGGATTAGCAAGGAGGAAGTAAGGATAGCTATGAAGAGAATGAAGAATGGAAAGGCTGTTGGCCCAGATGACATACCTGTGGAAGCATGGAGGTGTTTAGGTGAAATAGCAATAAAGTGTTTAACCAGATTGTTTAATGAAATCTTAGAAAGTGAGAGGATGCCTGAGGAATGGAGAAAAAGTGTTTTGGTACCAATTTTTAAGAATAAGGGTGATGTGCAGGGCTGTAGTAACTACAGAGGGATTAAACTAATCAGTCACAGCATGAAGTTATAGGAAAGAGTAGTGGAAGCTAGGTTAAGAAGGGACATGATGATTAGTGAACAGCAGTATGGTTTCATGCCGGGAAAGAGCACTACAGATGCAATGTTTGCTCTGAGAGTGTTGATGGAGAAGTACAGAGAATGTCAGAAGGAGTTGCATTGTGTTTTTGTAGACTTAGAGAAAGCATATGACAGGGTGCCTAGAGAGGAGTTGTGGTATTGTATGAGGAAGTCAGGAGTGTCAGAGATGTATCTAATAGTGGTACAGGATATGTACGAGGGTAGTGTGATAGCAGTGAGGTCTGCGGTGGGAGTGACGGATGCATTCAAGGTGGATGTGGGGTTACATCAAGGATCAGCTCTGAGCCCTTTCTTATTTACAATGGTGATGGACAGGTTGACAGATGAGATCATACAGGAGCCCCCATGGACTATGATGTTTGCAGATGACATTGTGATCTGTAGTGAGAGTAGGGAACAGGTGGAGGAGACTCTGGAGAGATGGAGATATGCTCTAGAGAGAAGAGGAATGAAGGTCAGCAGGACTAAGACAGAATATACGTGTGTGAATGAGAGGGAGGATAGAAGAATGGTGAGGATGCAAGGAGTAGAGCTGGCGAAGGTGGATGAGTTTAAATACTTGGGGTCAATAGTTCAGAGTAATGGTGAGTGTGGAAGAGAGGTGAAGAAGAGAGTACAGGCAGGATGGAGTGGGTGGAGAAGAGTGTCAGGAGTGATTTGTGACAGATGAGTACCTGTAAGAGTGAATGGGAAGGTCTACAAGAGGGTAGTGAGATCAGCTATGTTATATGGGTTGGAGACAGTGGCATTGACAAAAAGGCAGGAGTTTGAGCTGGATGTGGCAGAGTTAAAGATATTAAGATTTGCACTGGGTGTGATGAGTGTGGACAGGATTAGGAATAAGTATATTAGAGGGTCAGCCCAGGTTGGAAGGTTTGGAGACAAAGCCAGAGAGGCAAGATTATGTTGGTTTGGACATGTGCTGAGGGGGGATGCTGAGTATATTGGGGAAAAGATGCTAAGAATGAAGCTACAAGGTAACAGGAAAAGAGGAAGGCCTAAGATAAGGTTTATGGATGTGGTGAGAGAGGACATGCAGGTGGTTGGTGTGACAGAGCAAGATGCAGAGGACAGGAAGAAATGGAAACAGGTGATCCACTGTGGCGACCCCTAACAGGAACAGCCGAAAGAAGCTGATGATGATTACAGATGTGTTATGGGTTTATTTGTGATATGTAGAATACAGGGTTAGATTCCTTCAAATTCCCTTTCCTACTGTGTGACTCTATACAAGCCATTTGACCAGACAGTGCTCCTGTTTGCCTCTGAAAATGTGCACTTGTTTACAGTGGGCTTACCTGATCAACAAACATATAAAGCAAAATAAAATAAATATAAATGTCAGAAGACTGGTATGTTGTTTTGGTTGGTCATATATTTTACTAGGTTTGTGATAGAAGGTAGTGTAAGAAGTATGCTTTGTTATGTAAGTTTGTATGCAAGAGTTGTGTGGTTCAAAATGAGGTAGCTTTGGTTGAAGTTTGGTGCAGTATATGTTCCATATTTTATTTATTTTTTCATTTATTTTGCATTTCTTTACCGGGAAAGTCCAACTGGGGCGATCCCATTTTCAGAAGAGGCCCAGGGATAAAAGCTCCACATAATATAGAGTACATAACAAGACATAGACATAATGAAAAGTTTGCATTAAAAAAATACACATAATGAGATTGTTTTGAACAATAGTAGAAGACATGAATGCAATATTTAAAGATTACATAAAAAACATTGACATAATGAGAATTTATAAAAAATAATGAAGGATAAAAGTGTGTTTCATTTGTTTGGTTGATTGCACTTGTGTCCAGTTCTTTTCTTTTCAACATATCATGATATACATTCACACACACACGCACGCACACACACACACACACACACACACACACACACACACACACACACACACACACACACACACATATATATTTAGTGTGCAGGATCTGGCTAAAAATTAAGTTAATTAGTTAATTAATTGTTAAATGATGAGTCACTGTAGTCAAAAATATTAAATTAAAATGTGGTAAGGATGTCTGATAACAGACTTTTCCCTTTTCCCCCCTTCACTTTTATCTTTTCCTATTAATAAGGATTATACAGGCATAACCAAAATTCATTCACAAAAAAAATGTGTTCCAGTTATAATCCCCATAGTGATCACAGCCTGGAATATTAGTTTATATTTTGCTTTAGCAACTGTCTGGCACTTTCTGTAAGAACTCTTTCTTTCCAGATTTGATTTCCTATGAAAATGAATATAACTGTATTAAAAGCAGGACATTATGAGAAACTATAAAATATGGTCAGGAAATGATGCTGCTTAAGCTGATCAGATGATATGAATGTTGTACTGTCAGTAAACTCATGTTCTTGAGTCCCACTTACACAAGGGAAATATATGCAGCAATGCTGCAAGCTTGTCATGTTACTGTGTACGGCCCGGTCATATCTGCTAAATAAAATGAAGCATCATGCGAGGAGGTGTGCTTCTGCACTCCCCTAGTATTTCTCCTAATATTTTAATCAGATTCCTTTTAAGGAAGGCTTTGATTTGGTCACATTAACTCACAAGCCATGACTTTCATGTCAGATATTCCTTGGCTGAAGCAAGGCTTTTCTCAGATGTATGCTCAGTACTGCACTGCAGGTACCATGCTGAGAAACAACTGTGCAAGTAAGACAGCATTAGCAGTATTGTTATAGCACTTTATGGCAGTACTAATCTTAAGAATGCATTATAACCAGCAATACAAAGGCCATTTTGATGAATTACGCATCAGAAGGCTACCTGACAGTTAATTTGCTTAATTATGTTTGGTATGTGCCTTAAATTCAGGCTTAATCCAATCATTTTGCCTTTGCTAAGGTGCATAAGCAATAGTTCTGCTGTTTCTGTCATGCTGTAACATACTTCTGTTCTCTGTGGCTTAATTGAATCGATTAGTCACATCTTGGCAGTACTGTGTACTTAAATACACTCTGCTGATTTGCAGAGTGCACCTCTGGGAATGAGTCCACTGTTGATAGCTCTGAAAATGTTTGGTTATCTAAAACTTGTGAATATATATTTTTCTTGTGTACAAATTGAAACTACAATGTACTTAAGGGATATTCTCAACAGTATTCATAATTTTACAAAATGCATTTAATTACTGTGGTATCAGCCCTAGTTTTCCTTGTATTGGCAATATACAGGTAGAAAGCAGATTTGTTTATAAAGGTTGTTGGCAGACTGTCTTGGCATTCAGTGACTGATCATATATTTAGCTTTAATCCTAAATACAGTGAAATGATTTCATTATATTTATAGTCCCAAATGAGTGGACTGTATTTGTATGCTGTTTTATATGTCTATAGGGTTATCTTTTCCATGCTTTTTTATTTTCTGAGCTTTCCTTTCATCATCTTAAACAGGGAACAGTATATTAAATATACTGCCTAATTTGATTTTGATGCATGACGTATTGCTTCATTAAGAGGAACTGTGGGACTACTGTACTATAATCCATCACCACATCCATCAACACAGACTGTACATAGCTCGCTAGCTGCAGCTTAACACATGAATGCTAAGTTGCACTAAATGTAGTGGCGTTTGTTAGTTTTTGATAATATGTTTTAGAAGACCTCATGTCAAAACAAATGGTTGTAGGACAGCAGTCACTGGACAGCACATATCTTGGAATGACACTGGTGCCTAGCCGACTTTACAAGGAAACTGTCCTGATGACAATGTAGCAAAAAGTCATGGGTACAGCATATTAGATCCTGAGGTGTCATCAGTAAGTCAGACAGCACTTATGTAAGGAAAGTGCTTCTCATGGTCAAGTACTGGTAACAGGGCAGTCAGGACTCTGAAACACTCATGATGTAGTTGGCAGAGACAATAGACAGTGCATTCCCTAGAATAATACTATTATAAGGTAGTCTTTTCTGCAGGATGGTACCAACTCAAGAGCAAATCAGATTCAGCTGTAGAGCTGATCAGCCTGTAGTGCTAATATCAGAAACTGTAGTAGGTAAAAGAAACTCTTAAGTCCTTCCCTCATGATGGTAAAACATAATTGGCCCTTTATGTTAAGGATGCATTGCTAGTTGGTGACAATTATTACAGAATGGCAGTTGCCCTGTTATAGGAGATCAGATATTTAGGCAACATAATAATGGGTAGTTCTGATTCAGTGGAATCAGTGAGCACACAGAAAGTACTAAACTAGGAATAGTGGGCTATTTGGAAGTACTAGATCAGAAACTGTACTGATGGTAGGAATTCATCAACCTGACAATGGCAGAGCCCCTGCAGACATACTGACCATATAGCAGCACTAAAGACAGCAACACGGTAATATCTGGGTAAAACTAATGTCGAGAGTATATTGCCCAAGGAAAGCATTAATAACGGGTCATTGTTATCAAGGAAGAGGAATAATAACAGGAAAGTGCAAATTCTAAATAAAAAATAATATTTACAGGGCAACTTTGATCATAGAACAGCTGTTACCTTCACCGGGGTACAAATATTTACATAATGCAATGATCTTAGGATATCACAGTCATAAAGCAGCAGAAATTCCTGGAATTAACATTTTACAGAATAAAATAAATCAAACTGTAGCAACTAAAGAGGGTGTCACTGTTTTTTGTACAGAATCACTAATTGGCAGTGACACAAAAGAAGCAGTGATTATGGGGGAATCACACAGGTTGAGGAAAAAATAATCACAGAGAAGCAATGATTATTGCTTCCGATGATGCTGAAATCTCTAGGCAGCATGTCAGGATAGTAATGACCATAAAACAACACTAGTTGAGGGCTAGCATTGTTGTATTTTATTTACTTTTATTATTTAGCATCCAGACAAAATGCATACTGGAAAGTATGTGTAGGTTAACTGACTTGCAAAAGTTTCAAATGTAAAAAGTGAAAGTCATTGAACTAAATCAGTATCTGTTTGATTTATATTATTCATAAGCCTATTTGTAATGCCGTGGGTATTCACTGGAAGGAGAATATATTGCATATACTAGCAGATGAAAATGTTAATCTTGGTTGTTCACTGTATATTGCAGGGCTTGCTGCCCCCTTCAATTTTTCTAGCACACGATCAGTACATCTGTGTTGATGAGACACAAGTGATATTGAGGAAGCAGCAGTAGTGATGGCACCTGAGCTCCACTATGAGAGGCTCCTTCACTGTTGATATATAAAAAATCTTAAGTAAACTATGATAAATAATTTATTTTAATTAACTGCTAAATGCACTGTTTACAGTTCTTTATCATTTTATGTCATAGTTTTAACATTTATTGTATATATTTACTACAATGTATTAGGTTTAACTTTTAACAATGAAGTATTTTTTAACAATTCATTGAGTTCAGCATCCATCAAGTTTTAACTTTTAATTGATTAATTAACAATGAATTCTAGTGTATATAAAGGTTTGTAGCACTTTGGATGCTTACTTGATAAAGCTCGGCACAGACCGGCGCGTAATGGTTTTATTGTTTCGTATGGTTTTACATTAAAGAATCAGACTTTCTAAGCATTTAATACAGCAGTAGTCTGTCTTCGTTTGGCTTCCCACCTTGGATCCATTTTTTTATTACCTTCACAAAGTGACAATAACTGGAATTTGTTAACCTAAAACATAAGGCTAAATTGAAGGTCTTACTACCTCAGCAGTGCTGACTTAACAAGAGTAGCCCTGGTGCAACAGGGATGGCAGGGCATTCTTGTAGATATCCTGAGATAACATTGGTGACGAAGCAGATGTAAAATAGTTGTCAAACTGAAACAAGGGCAACATTTACCATGTGTCTACATTGACGCCATAAAAGCACTGACACTGGTGTGGACTGCTGATAGAATCATACTGTCCTTAATTCAGTGCTGATAAGAAGGCATCAGTGACCATAACACAGTAGTGATTAAATGACTCTGAAAAAGTTCTGAGTTGGCCTTGGCAGAGATATATTCTTGAAGAAGATAAGGCTGTGCATGGTGGCTTATGGAACAGAGGATAAAGGCACACATGACAAACTCCCTTGGCAAACCCACACTTTTCTGCAACTGTATACATGTAAGATTATTTAAAGTTTGTAGTGTCTATAAATAAGCTGTATTAATATAATATGCACAAGTTGAACATAGATAGGACATTGGAATTTATTTCAAATGAATAATGCTGCTACAAAACAGCTATAGAAGCCATAAAAGATGGACGAGAATATTATGAAACAGTATTTTGTAGCTGATCATGCAACATATATGCAAGTGAAAGCAAAGCAAATCCATTACATAGTTGAAATATTCCAAAAGGTCATTTCTCAATGAGGATATGACTCCATGTATAGAACTACCACTCGCCCTTAATGTAATTTCAAAGATACAAAGGACTTTAAACAATGATGATGAAAATGGTGCAGTTAATTTTCCACCCATTATGGCCAATCTCCCTTGCAATCACTTTGGGAAACCTCATGGAAGGCATGTAAATGAACCTGTAGTCTAAGTGCCAGGATAACTTTGCAAGCCTTAACAGTATTTAGCAAAAATGCTTGAATAAATATTCCCTTTGCTTTAGTCATAATACTTAAAGATAGTTTTGTTTTTAAATAGTTGCATTTATTATACCAAATGTTGTCTCACATATATTAATTGTTCTGTATTGTATGTAAAGTTAAACTACAATGAAGAATTGCTTCAATTTTTTATTGCCCTCTTTTTTCCTGCCACACGGTAGACCCCAATACTTCTTTTCATTCTTAGAGTTTACCTATCAATCCTTAACTCCTCTGAACTTACTCCAGTTAAGATTTGTTGCCAGCTAGGAGACTGAGGCATGCTGGGACAGCATCAGACTGCTGTCATGGGAGTATATTTTTGCTATTTGTGTTCCCTGCCCACCCTTGTGCATTCTCATTCTATCCCATGGGTTTGTATGCAATGGGTACTAAATAATTTTGGACATGCCTTTGTGTGACCACAACTGGAGAACCCCCCCCCCCCCCCCACAGTAGACATACTTCATTATTCTCTGGAATGTACCTGGGATAGTGCAAAGGTAAATCAGAGAATGCAACCCCCCCCTCTCTCAAGTACCTCAGATGCTCCAGATGCTAAGCTAACCAAGGTCACTGTAGTCAGGGCTTTATCCATCTAAAATTACGTTTCAAACCAAGGTATTTTTGTTCTGCAGATAGTGCATAGACAATATCAGTGCAGTTTAATGTGATAGAAATATCTTAGCTTTGCATCATCCCATGATCCATTCTTTTTGTTTAAACACCTTTATTAAATTATCACTTAAGACATAGGCAAACAAACATACATTAACATAAAAGAAAATAAACCATATTAGCATTTTCCATTTGCATACATTATAAATCACATATGTTTTTCTTTCTTTCTATCATCAGTCTAACATTACATAAATTGCCCAGTTCCTGCTTTCCCTTAAACCTCACATATCCTTTGGAAAATTATTCTTCATGTATTGTGCCCACAATTTCCATTTACTTGTATGCAATCTGCTCATTCTCTTTTCTAAAGATCTCTCTTGCAGTACTTTAATCCCTTTACAATATTCAATACTTTGAATACAGTTGGTTTATAATTTGAATTCCATTTTCTAGTAATTGCTTTTTTTGGTGGCCAGTTAAACTTAACAAGGGTTAACGATGTATAGGCAATTCAGATTCTATGTCCCAGCTCAAAAGAGTCATTTCCTTAATGGCAATCATTTGCTCGCAAAATATTTCTGACAGAGTACTATGCAGGAAATTTTTCAAATCCTCTTACTTGTTTTACCCTCAAAACATTTGTTCTCAGTTATCTCTTTCTTCCCCATCACACCTCCAACATTTGCCAACTGCCTGAGAAAAAAATTATTTGAAGTCTGCTTGGGGTATAAAAATACCTCTGCAAATACGTCCAAGCAAAAATCCTGAACATTCTGGACTTTGTTGCATAATTCTGAGCCATATATATGTCCTCTCATTGTTCCCTTTAAACTCTTTTCCCAATCTCTCTTCCCAGTCTTTTCTAACCTCCTCCGATTGACTGTTATAGTTATCACATAACATTTTATATGGCATAATAATTATCCATTTTCCAAGAGCAGCTTCGGTTATATATTCAACTAAAAAATCTACCAGAGTAGTTCTTTCACTTAAAATTCCCCTATTCTTTTTTCTTTGCCTATGCTCTGATATCAATCCTTGGTCGGGAAGCATTCTCTAACCTGCAGTCCAAATGTCATCTTGGTCTCATCCAACTCTATTACCTTTGCATCTTTACTTATTTACTCAATATACCTTGGTTCATTTTCCATTTTTCTCCTGTAAATTCCAGTCCTCTCTTTCCTGTTATCTGTACCCCTACTTGCAGTCATCCTTATTGGCAAAATCTCCTTTCTCCATTCTTGTGTTGGCTTAGATCTTCGAAAAATTTCTGCTAGTTTATGAATATAATATTCTGTTTGACTGTTATTATTCTCCTTAAGGATCTGCATCCAAAATGCCATTCTGTCCTTATTTCTTGAATTTTCCCTCTGCTATATAAACATCCCATTCCACTTTGAATTATAACCTTCTGCTTGTATATTGATTACTGTCCACAACACCTCCTCTGGTCGATGAAACAACACCTGACCAGTATATAAAACTAAAGGGATTAAAACACTTTCACTGCTTGCATCTTACTATTCATATCCATAAACAAGAGCTTCCAGTTTCTTAGTTTTTATATTATTTTTGTCCAGTCTCTTCCCACATATCCTCAGCTTCAATAATAGATGCCTTTTTAATCCATACACCTAAATATTTCATTCTATTACATCCTCATAAATATGGGTATTGCTGAACCAGTTTGTGTGTGAGTACCTATTTTACGGCTATAGCCCTTGTCTTATCTTTATTAATTTTTATATCCTGAAAAGACTCAAAATGGTATCAGAATGTTCCACAACACTGATAGGTTCTTGATCTTCCCTTGCCTTCCTTGGTTCTACCCGCTCCGTTCGCCCTGTGGGCTCACTCCGCTCCCCTACCCTGCCCCCAATTCTCACCCGCCCCCAGCACCTCTACCTTTATTCCTCACAAACCACACCCACTTATCCAATTACCCAATCATTCTCCATTCCCTCAATACACCCATTCTCTTATCCCACCCACTTTAATCTTAAATTACCCCACCTAGTTTACCCCACCTATCCAAATACCTTAAATTACTCTATTAACAAACAACCTTTAACTACTACCTTATCAAACACAACTCTACTTCCCACTCCATTCTCTAATACAAAAGACCTACCAGCTTCATAACACATACAATCACTCTATAATTACTTAAATTGTTTTAGTAATCTACTTAACAACTTGTCACCTCATCTCATAATGCTTTCTAAACCTTTACTCATCTCCCTTCTACTACTACTACTCCTACAGTTTTCCTTTATTCTCTACCTCACCCAACCCACTAATATCTACCACTCACAATCCTTTCACATAACTAACCATCTTACCTCATCTCTCCAACACTCATACACCCCAATTTCTCCACATCTATATCCCATAATAAAACATCTACTTTTTCCATACAAACTTCTAACCTCACATAGACATTATACTCCCATAGTAACTAGCAATTCTTCCAAAATCATAAGGGAGCCCAATGTATACTCTAAACTTTTCAATAACCTCTCTAACTCTATCCTACATCTAATTACCACCCTATTATCTGGAGATATCCATCCTAACCCAGGTCCACTCACCTCAACAACTATGAACAAGTCCATACTACTTACCTCTTTAAACTCCCAAAGCATAGTCAACAAAATCCCAAACCTGCATGCCTGGCTCACACAAAATTAACCTGACATCCTATCCATCTCAGTAACATGGTTAAAACCTCACATAAAAGACTCTGAAATTATCCCACCCAACTATTCTATCATTAGAAAAGACAGATCTCATAAAAGGGGGGTGGTGTAGCTCTCCTATACTTATCCTCACTATCAGTTACTCCCTATAATAAACCCACTCCCCACTTTAAAAATGCTGAACTTCTACTAACATTACTCCAAATCAACAAACACAAGCATATATGTATAGCCTCCCTCTACATTCCCCAGGTGACAATATTTCTATACTTGAAGACATTCTCTCCTGGCTCTCTACCAACATTAGTAATGAAACAATAATCCTAGGACACATGAATATCAATTGGGCCTCCATTCAGTCTCCCTCTAACCCACTTATCATTAACCTCTACAACTTCTCTCAGCTTATCAACTCTGTAACCCGCCCCTCAAAAAAACTCTCCAGTGGCACTACCCTAGACTGGATCTTAGTCTCTCACCCTCATTATTACTCTGACAGTGGTACTCTCCCTGATCCTCTTAGTGACCACGTACCCACCTTTATTCACCGACTACCCTTACCCCTTCATCGTACTCATAACTTCATTACCACACGTAACCACAGAAACTTTGACCCAACAGCTTTTTCTAACTCTCTAAAAGCCATAAATTGGAACAGCCTAAAAACACTTCCTCTAGATAATGCAGTTGCCCATTTTAACACAACCTTCTTACATCTCCTAGACCACCATGCTCCCCCAAGAACAAAAAGAATAAAGACCAAAACTGCCCCTTTGCTTACCAAAAATACACTTGCTACAATGTGACACAGAGACAAACTCTGGACTCAATAGCAAAAAAATAGGACCCCCCTCATCCATAATTAATATAAAACATTTCGAAATAAAGTAAAAAAGCTCATCATCACTGATCGACAAAACTATTTCTCCTCACTCCAAAACAACAATAAAACAAACCCTCAGAAATTCTGGAAAGGCATCTCCACTCTCCTACATCCCAGTAAACCAGACACCCCCACCCCAGACCCGAATACTTCCGATACAGACTTGGCTACTCAATTTAACTGTTTTTTTATTGACTCTATATCCAAATTAACCTCTTTCTTCTCCAACACTACTACTTTTTCCCATTTACCCCCACCCTCGTCTACTTACCCTCCACCATCAACCACTAGTGTACCCCTTCTCCCATCCTCTAACTCTACACCCTTCTCCTCCTACTCCACTCTCCCTCCCTCCTCATCACCCCTACCCCTAGGTACCCCCTCCTCCCACTCCCCACCTTTCTTTCTAAAATCCATACCCGCATCTACCGTAAAAAAAACTTCTTCTAAAACTGAAGCCTGGTTCAAATGCTCCTGATAATATTCCTCCACAATTCCTGAGCATAGCTGCCAAAGCAATTGCCTACCCCATTAGTATTTTAATAAACCGCTCCATCCAAGAAAGCACAGTGCCCCTAATTTGGAAAAAGGCCTTTATCGTACCCTTGCATAAAGAAGGCAACAATAACAATGTGACTAATTTCCGGCCCATCGCTATCCTGTCTCCCATCTCTAAACTCCTTGAAAAGTGTATCCAATTACAACTACTACCATATTTCATTGATAACCACCTATTAACTCCCACACAGCACGGTTTCAGACCAGGCCACAGTACTATGACAGCCCTCCTCTCCTTCCTGGAAACTGTAAAGAAAGCCCGAGACTCAGGTCATACTGTTTCTTCCCTTTTTCTTGATCTCTCTAAGGCCTTCGACACTATCTCCCACAACTTTCTTCTATCAAAACTCTCTAAGCTTAACCTATCTCCTTCCTCTCTGAACTGGTTCTCTAGCTACTTATCCAACAAATATCAAGCAGTAAAATGGAAAAAGGCAACCTCCTCATTCCTTAATACCCCAACTGGAGTTCCTCACGGTTCCATATTGGGTCCCCTCCTCTTTAATATATTTATTAATGACTTCCACAACTCTATCCCTTTCTCTAATATCATCCAATATGCAGATGCCTCTACCATTATTTGCTCAGCCACTTCTATCCCCACACTTCTAAAGCTAACTCAAGATGCTTTTTCTTCCACTGAACAATGGATGGAAAAAAAATCACTTAGCACTCAATGCTTCTAAAACCAAATTAATGGTATTTACTCCCTCTAAAGTCACCCCTTTCAACAAAAACACATTTTGTATTACTAGTCATAACAACACAACCCTGGAACTGGTATCAGAGACCAAGCTACTTGGAATCCAAATTGACAATCAGCTTAAATTCAATTCCCACATACAACTAAATATCAAAAAAACCCATCAAAAACTAGGCATGCGTTATCGACAAAATCATTATCTTACACCCACCACTAAACTCACTCTCTCTACATCTTTTCTCATCCCCTCCCTCCTCTATGGTGCCCCTCTCCTAACCAATCTACAATCCTCTCTGAAAACTCAACTATCTTATTGCTACAACAAAATCGCCAAGTTTGCCACTAGCCATAAGTCTTCCACTCACCACTGTTCCTCTCTCCACAAACTAAAATGGCTAGAGCTACCCAATCAGCTTATCTATACCCAACTCACTCTAGCACACAAGCTCATTCTCAACCCCTCACTCTGTCCCTCCCTTTCCTCTGCATTTAAAATGCACCAACCTGACAGAGTGCTAAGGTCTAACAACCAAAATCTTTTAGAAGTATACAAACCAGCTCGTCCCCCAGGCAAACACCTCCTATCCTTTAGTCTAGCATGACTCTGGAACTCCCTACCACCATCCATTCGTACTACCCCAAGCTACTCTATCTTCAAAAAAACTCTCCACTCACATCTAGTAACCCAATGGGAATGCTCCTGCTGCCACCCTACATAACTTACTCTGCAAACTTTCATCTCCTCTTCCCCTCAATAGCATTCTTCCTTTTCATATATTCTTGTAAATTAATGTGTAAATGTATGTAATTCTTATCCATACCTCTCTCTGCAAGTTTACCACACATATTATCGATCCTATATATGTCTATTACTTTGTAATGTTACTTTGTTAGTCTGTATCATCTATATGATCTATCATAAGTATACAGAATTTCTAATGTATGCTGAACTTTTTTATAATTATTTGCTTGAACTTTTTGCATTGTATAACTATCATTAATAACCTACTGTATTGAGATTGTTATGGAGCTTTTCTCCCCAGGACACCATTGAAAACGGGTTCATTTTGGCCCAGTGGACTATCCTGGTAAACCAACTGCAAATAAAATAAAATAAAATAAAATGTCCTTTTTTTGATTCATCAGGTACAAAATAATATCTGCAAATAATGACAACTTTTCTTGATTACCATAGCAATTATATCCACAAATTTCTGAGTCCCTTATGTTCTTTCTCAATTATTAATATAAAGCAAACAACAAAGGGAAAGAGGATACAGCTTACTCTGTCCAATGATTTCTCTGCATCAAGACCCACCAACAACAGACATATTTTCTTACATTCTGCTCCTCTCTGAATTATCATTGTACTATTAATGTTGTCAAATGTTTGCCTCCCCTCCACAAAATCACATTGATCCATATCTATCAATTTTGGCAACACCTTTGCCATTCTTTTAAGTAGTATAGACATTAACACTTTATAATCATGATTTAGAATTGAAATGGGTCTATATAAGGCTGGGTATGATGGGTCTTTACTGTCTTTAGGTAACATAGCCACCACAGCTTTCTTCCATGATGTTGGTGCTTCACCTCATTTTAAAATACTGTTAAACAAAATCTCCCAGATAGTTATCACTTTCTTCCCTCTTAACTTCCAGACCTCCACAGGAATACCATCTGCTCCTGGACACTTTACTGTAGACTGATTATACAGCATCATTTTTATTTCATCCCCTCCTATCTTAACTGTTAGTTGCTGAGCTTCATCCACCTCCAACCTTGCTATAATTAGGTCTTCCATAAATATTTTGATTTGTACTATTGCTTGATTTCCACATTTGTCTGCTTTATACACGCACTAATAAAATTTCCAAAATATCTCTAATGCCTGTACAGGATCTCTGGTTATTTTTCTGGTTATAGGGTTCCTAAATTTGGAGACAACATTTCTACTTTCTGCTACTTGTACTAAAATGTTTTGCACTCTGCAGTTGTTATCAAAAAATAGTTGATGAAGAGCAACCTTTATTAACTTGTGCATATTATCCAGATACTCCCTTATTTTCTCTTTAGCACTCTGCAGTTGTGCCTCATCTTGTTCTGTGGGATTCCTCTTATTCTGCAATACTTTAACCTTTGTCGGCCCCTCTAAATAATTTGTGTTACTTCTTAACTATATTTCTTTCTCTTAGTTCTACCCATTTTAAACTCTATTTTCATTTTATCCCACTACTTAGGTATCACTTCTGAAGATATATCTATCTTCTCTAATAACTCTTGAACAATATCCACTGCCCATTCCAAAAATGTCTTTCTTTTTTAACAAATAAGAGGGGAAGCACCAATGTCTCATTTTTACTTCATTACCCTTTATTTTTATCTTAGTTTTAACTGGTGCATGATCTAAAATTGTTACTTAATGCGTGTCAAAGCTTTCAAGTGAAAACGCATGATCCTGTGAAAGATAATTTCTATCCAGTCTAGCTCAATTATTGTACCTTGGGGAATAATATGTAAATTCTGTCTGAGAACTTACTACTGAATTCACATCTTCCATAACAAATATTTTCTTAAATTTCTTCAGAAATCTACCTTCTGTTGTTACATTTCCCTTCTAGGTCCCTGGATATATCATCTCTATTGCAAATCAATTCCCACCTATAGGAAATATTCCCTGTTCATAGGTTCATAGGTTCATAGGTTTATACTAGGCTATCTGCCCTAAGGCATTTATAAGCCTAGCCCAAATTATTGTGGCTTACGCCACCCCTTATATGAAAAAATACTGTGCCCATTAGTTTGTTGTGCCTCTGTCCAGCAGTGACCCAGAGATGATTCCCGGGGTAAACCTACGATCTCCCATCCACAGGTCTAGATTTCTCTTGAACAGAGTCAGCGAGGTGCTCTGCCTCACATGGACCGGGATTTTATTCCACAGCATAGGGAGTCTCTGAGTGATAAATCTATCCCTCCAGCACGTCCTATTTATATCCGTGCTAAGGTTTAAGTCGCTTGCTCTAGTGGTTTTGGTGGATTTGGATTTTTTGAGGTGGAGCATGTCCATTAATTCGGGTTGGACATGGCCTTGTATGTCAGGCACATGTCACCTCTGAGCAGGCGGTATGCGACTGAATAGAGCTGGAGTTTCTTCAATCTGGCAGCATATGACAGATTTTGGAGTCCCTTTATCCTTTTGGTGAGGAACTTTTGGGGTCTCTCCAATTGCTGCAGATGTCGGGTGAGATACATCCCGAATGGGGCATTGTACTTTCGATCATTGGTCTGATAAGTGAAGAGTACAGGGAACAATGACCTCACTAGATCTGGATGTGAATCCCTTCATGATCAGGTGGGCAATGTAGAAGGTCTTTCTAACCACTTTAGCAATGTGAGTGTCAAAGAAAGGCCACTGTCAACCTGGGTCCCCAGGTCCCTGATAACCTCTTCTGTGCTTAGTGGATTGCCACCTATATGGTAGCTTGGGGTTACCTTGTTTTTCCCGAAGGGTATGACTATACATTTTTGGCGTTTAACTTCAGGCCATGGCTCTGGCACCAGCTATCTGTTTCCGTGAGTCCCTTCTGAAGGATATCAGTGTCGATGCACTTTCCACTATGGCCCAGTTTGCAGTCATCTGCAAACTTTGTCAACAAAGTCCTCCCATGTTGGCCTGTACTTCTGAGAAGTAGATGCCAAACAATAGGGACCAAGGACCGAGCCCTGTGGGACACCACTTGTGACGGCTTGGAGTCTGACACAGCGCCAGCAACTCTAACCCTGTGGGTTCTGTCCTTAAGCCAGTTTGCAACCCATCTTGTGACATATGGGTTTACATTTAAGCTGGTAAGTTTTTCTACAATACCCGAGTGGGGTATTGTGTGAAAGCCTTTGCAAGGTCAAGGTAGGCTGTATGGACTGCCTTTCCCTCATCAATGGCCTTGGTGACTATTTGAAGAAGTCGACCAAGTTCAAAAGGCATGATCTTCCCTTGACAAAGCCAAACTGGGTCGGGTCCAATGTCTGCAAGTCCCTATATCTTTGTTTATGAGCTCCATTATGATCCTCTCCATAGCTTTGCAGACTAGACTTGTTAAGCTTATGGGCGGTAATTACCAGGGTCCGTAGAAGCCACCTTTGTGGAGTGGGACCACAGTTGCCGTATGCCACTCCTTGGGCACGTATCCTGTGGTAAGGCTGAGATTAAACAGCTGCCTTATGTGCGGGTTTAATTCCTCATTTAGCTCGTGTAGCACACAGCCGGGGACACCATCGGTCCCATTGATGCTGTGTTTTAGCTTTAGAGAGAGCAGCTTTCACCTGCGCATTTGAGATGTCCGGGAGGCTACACTTTCGGCTGGGATAGTTATCTCTCCTTTAGGGGAGAGGGGTGAAGTTTGCACTGAACCTGTCTGCCAGTATGTTGGCAATGTCTGTGGGTTCAGTGATTTTTGTATCATTTTGGACTAATTCTGAGCATATCTGTGAGTTTCCACCCAGGTTCCTAACATAGCTGAAAAAGGCCTTATGATTGTCCTTTGAATCCATGGCAATTTTTCTCTCAAAATTGGCCTTAGTTGATTTTATGAGTGCTCGTAATTTTTACTAATAATGATCAGGGGTGACTTCCCTTTTATGGATTTTGTTCTATCATGTAATAGCTTTCTCCTCTTATTGTAAAGTTTGTTAATGGCTGGGGTCCACCAGACTGGGCGTTTGCCCTTTGTGGAAAGAGTCTTGGTTTTATTTGGGATTGCCTGATCCATGCAGTCCTGGAGGTGTTCATAGAAGGCATTTGTAAGGGCTTCCGCAGCTTGGGTTGTGGTTTCCTCTGACTCAGGGGCCTTGAAGGATACCACACCAGTCTTGAGTAGTGTGAAGTTTGCTTTAGAAGTTCTTCACTATGGTCTTTTTGTTTGGGGTGGGCGGGATGTGGATTTCCAGTGAGATTAGTTTATGATCAGATCTCACCAATGAGGGATATACTTCGGTGTGGAGCATTTTGTCCCCATGTTTGTGACAATGAGATCTAGTATATTTTCTCCTCTCGTGGGAACAGTGACTAGCTGTTCCATGGCATTTGAATTTATGAACTCCAGGAACCGTTGGGCTAGAAAGTTAGGGCTTGAGTAATGTTCCCAGTCTATATTGGTAGTTGAAGTCACCCAATATGATGGTGTTTGGAGATACATTTATACCCTCCAGTGTCTTCAGGAAGGCTGTGTGGGGTTCTTGAGTTTGAGAGGGTGGCCTGTAGCATGCTACAATTTGTAGAGCAGTTTTGCCTATTGTTAGTTGCACCTGGATGGTTTCCGGAGCTTCATGCGTTGCCACCTACCTGGTGGTGTGAGTATCCTTTATGAATATGGATACACCCCTCCTTTTGTGGAGTGGTCCGGGTTTTGGGGCGGAGCATGATATGAGTAAAACCTAATAGTGCGGGGGTGCTCTCAGGAGCCTTGAACCAGGTTTCAGTTACAGCACAGACATCGATGTTCTCCATACTGAGAAGGGCCTCGAGTCGTGCATTTTGAGATTTAGACTTCTGGCATTGAGCAGCATTACCCTCAATTTCTTCCCATTTTGTTTTCTAGGGTGGTAGGTTTAGAATTTGAGCCTTGCCTAAAAAGGCACTATGGGGGTGGCAAGAGCCTTAGCCAATATCCGGAATCCCAGGGGTGACAGGTGCAAGCCGTCCCTTGCGAAGCAGCGTGGCTTGTCAAGCATGTCATCCCAGGCAGACAGACACTGGATCCCCTTTGAATGACACCAGACATTAAGCCAATTGTTAAAGCTGATCATCTTGTCTCTATATTGTGGCATCATTCTTGGTGAAGGAAGGATACTGCTCAGGGTTAGGGTCATACCTGCCTGGGCTACATAATCAGAGAGCTCCTCTATGTCTCTTTTCATGCAGTCCAGGGAGGTGCGTCTCAGGTCGTTCACACCAGCATGGACAATGACTGTGTCATATTTGTACTTGCTGTGGAGTGACCAGTGCTTGTGTTATGTGGCGGATTCTAGCCCGATAGGCAGCTTACTGTGACCCTCTCCTTGTTCAGCCTGGTGAGTGGGGCGTCAGTGTGTCTGACTATGGAGTCACCTATGACAAGTATGTTTGGTGTTGTATTTGGCCTTAAGGGCTGTGACTGCTTTGCACACTGCTTTTGTGGTTTATGTGTTGCTTGTGGGGTGTCTTGAGGTAGCAGTTGTTTGGGTGTCTGCTTTGGAGGCCTCTGCTGTTTAGCTAAATTTTACTCAGAGCCTCCGAGTATGTCTTTGTGTGTTTATGTGTTTGATTCAGTGGAGTGGTAGCATTATGTGAGGCTGGTTTTGTGGTGTGTGTAGTTGCCTTCTCCTCCTGTCTGGTCTTGCCAGTCCTGAGTTGAGAGAGCTCAGCCTCCAGTTTGGCTAAATAGCTGCATCTCTACAAGTATTTGTGTTATGTGGGAGGAGGAGAGGGTTGTCTGTGTACATGAGGCAGTTATAACATTGCCTCAAGATTCCCAGATTCACCAGCTGGACCGAGAGGAGATTGACAACTGACCTTTGGACATGCTAGAATAATATTGGGAAATCCTTAGTGAAAACAAGGGCCAGTGGGGAGTGAGGGTGTAGTGCTTTTAATTTTTAGTGCTGACTTATATAATTGCTTTAGTGAGCAAGTGCCAGGTAACTTGAGTGCAATGTGATACAAGTAACTAAATGCAAAACGACAAACAGTAACTTTCTTTCAAGTGAAACAAGGAAATAAGTACAGTAAGCAATGCAGATATCACTAGTGATCCACAGAAGCTGAGAAGTTGCGTATTAGGTGAATTAGCTTCCAGGAAATAACAAGCAAACAAACAACAAGTATATAAACAAAGCTAGATTCAGTAGGCCTGGATCTAGTCTATGATAGAGCAAACAAGGTGAACCAATTTCAGTAAGATACAGTTCAAATATTCAGGCACTATAAACCTTTAACCAGAAAATTCCCAGCTCAGAAGGGCAGAGTCCAGCCTCTTCTCCCACAAGAGTGCAGTCCACGAACCTTCTTAATGTAAAATAACTGGCCTGAAGCCCAAGTGCCTAAACCAGAACTAATACACTTGGACACTGGGCTCTCAATCAGCAGTTCCCAACTTAGAAGGATGAAAGCTACCTGTCCTGCCACCACAGTGCTTGCCACAAACCTTCCCAATGTAAAACAACTGGTCTGAAGCCCAAGTGCTTAATCCAAAAGACTTGAATGATAGCTACACTTTAATCAAGTTACAACCAAGCAGTAATAAATACCATTGAATACTTTAGAGAATGTCTGGATTAGTGCTCAAGTTACACAAACAAAGCTAGATCCAGCAGGCCCGAATCCAGTCTATGCCACAGCAAACAAGGCACCAACTTCAGTAAGAAACAGTTCAGATATGCATGCACTATAAGCCTTTAACCAGAAATTCCCAGCTCAGAAGGGCAGAGTCCAGCCTCTCCTCCCACAAGAGTGCAGACCACGAACCCTCTTAATGTAAAATAACTGGCTTGAAAGCCCAAGTGCTTAAACCAGAATTAATACACTTTTAGAATAACAGACACTGAGCCCTCAATCAGCAGTTCTCAACCTAGAAGGATGTAAGCTACCTGTTCTGCCACAACAGTGCAGACCACAAACCTCTCAGTGCAAAACAACTAACTGGTCCGAAGCCCAAGTGTTTAAACCAAAAGGCTTAGAATGAGTTACACCAAGCAGTAATAAATACAATTGAGTATTTTAAGATGATGCAAAAGTAAATTGAAGTAGGTAAAAACACAAGTACAGTAAAAGCAGATGAAATTTTTTTTTTTTTTTTTTTTCTGAACAAGTGCTGAGATCAAAGAAACAGATTTGAGTGCTGAAACTAGAAAACTGGCTAGTTACAAGAAAAAAAAAAACAAGCTAGAAGGCTTCCCTCAAACACAGAAGGGCTTGGGGGCTCAGAAGCCTACAAATAGTCTGTACCACTTAACAAGAAAGGCAGGAAATAAGCTTAATTTTTTTTTTTTTCTATTTCCCAGATGCTCTCTTTGTACACAGTAGGAGTGCCTGAAATCAGAATATGATCTCACTGCACTCAGTTGAGTGAGCAAATGAGATGGGCCCAGAGGCAGGCTGAGGCGGGCAGTTTCAATGCCACTAAGATTAACACCAAAACAAAAACAGGGCAGGTGGGTGGGAATAACTGAAGAGCAGAATAACCAGTTAAAAATTCCTTCAACACTCCTTCATACACAGTTTAAATCAATTTAAATACTGTATTTTTTAAAAACAAGTGCTGAAAAAGGTACTTAAATTCTCTTATACGTCCAGTTGAATATAACCAAGTTCTTAGCTTGCCAAGCTGAAGTTTTAAAGCAGGAATTATTTCACATGCACCAGTTTAAATATGCAAGGACAGGAAATCACTGAATGTGGCTACCCCCACACCTGTAATTACTAGCAAATAACAAAATTCAGCCAACACTAGCTTATAGTTCAAGTTACTGAAGAGCAGAATAACCAGTTAAAAATTCCTTCAACACTCCTTCATACACAGTTTAAATCAATTTAAATACTGTATTTTTAAAATAAAAAGTGCAGAAATAGGTACTTAAATTCTCTTATACGTCCAGTTGAATATAACCAAGTTCTTAGCTTGCCAAGCTGAAGTTTTAAAGCAGGAATTATTTCACATGCACCAGTTTAAATATGCAAGGACAGGAAATCACTGAATGTGGCTACCCCACACCTGTAATTACTAGCAAATAACAAAATTCAGCCAACACTAGCTTTTAGTTCAAGTTACTGAAGAGCAGAATAACCAGTTAAAAATTCCTTCAACACTCCTTCATACACAGTTTAAATCAATTTAAATACTGTATTTTTTAAAAGAAAAAGTGCATAAAAAGGTACTTAAATTCTCTTATCAGTCCAGTTGAATATAACCAAGTTCTTAGCTTGCCAAGCTGAAGTTTTAAAGCAGGAATTATTTCACATGCACCAGTTTAAATATGCAAGGACAGGAAATCACTGAATGTGGCTACCCCACACCTGTAATTACTAGCAAATAACAAAATTCAGCCAACACTAGCTTTTAGTTCAAGTTACTGAAGAGCAGAATAACCAGTTAAAAATTCCTTCAACACTCCTTCATACACAGTTTAAATCAATTTAAATACTGTATTTTTTAAAAGAAAAAGTGCATAAAAAGGTACTTAAATTCTCTTATACGTCCAGTTGAATATAACCAAGTTCTTAGCTTGCCAAGCTGAAGTTTTAAAGCAGTTTTTTCCAAGATGTTGTTAAGCTCAATATAAATACGTCACTGTAATCATTCTTTACCAATAGAGCCTTAGTACCACAGATGTACTATTATTGTATTTTTCCATCTTCTGTCACTGTTGGAGCAGCCTCTAGCAATCAGTATTATTACTCCCCTTTTCCTTTGTCCTTGATATTTTACTGAATATCCATCCTGAAATTCTTTCTTTGTCAAATTCATATGCTCATTCCTTTCCAAATGTGTCTCAAGTAGCACTCCTATTTGCACTCTGCATTTTTTAATATATATAATTCAATACTCTTTCCTTTTTGGCTATACCTATAAGGCCATTTATGCTTCAGGATAATATGAGTAGCCTAGCTATTATGATAAAAAGCTACTGTTCCCATTTATTATACATGACAGTTTTTTGAATGTGTATTTCCAACTCTTGTCTTATATGCACATACTAATGTTTGACAGACTGAATGTTTATACAGTTGTTTTTTCTGATTTCCATTTGAACCTATGATACATTTCCAAGACTTTCTGTTTTAAGGAAAACTCTCAAACAAAAAAAGCTAAATATGTTTTCAGAACACCCCAATCCCCTTTTAACTTAGAACAAAAGCACAGCGCTATGTACTTTTTCCAATCAATAAAGTTTAACTCTGCAGATAAGAACAATTGCCCCAAAGTGACAGCTGCATGCACAGCCATTACCTAACCTCAAATCAAGATCACTCATGCTAAAATGTATGTTACAGCCTGTTCCACTTACACTGACTGCTTTCTTTTCTTTTATCTCTTTTCCCCTCTAAGGTATCAAAAGCAACTTGTATGCTTTCAGAAAACCTTAACTTTTAGTCTGAAGAAATAGGACCACTGGCCATCTTTAAATAAAACTAAATTGTACACTGTTCTATTAAATGCATTAAAGTATTAAGATTGCTGGGTGGCTGCTATCACTTATTAACTTCCCATAATTTTAACCTTTATTTCTCACTGAACTGCATGCCACTGTACCATCAAATGTTTCATTTTCCTTAGTGCAAAATGCTCAGAGCTCTAAAGATTGATTACTTGCACCGGCAGACAGCTGATTTCCATGTAAAAACAGTCAGCAATGAGAGAGAGAAAAAAGGCCAACAACTCTGCAGATGCATGAAAGAATCTTGGTCAATTTCCCTTCGGCTGCAGACATTTAGACTCCCTAGATTACCACAGAGAACATTTGTTAATGGAAACAAACACATATTTGCAAATGCAAGGAATGCAGCATTTTTCATTTCTTTCATCATTTTGTCATATTATTTCAAGCCTACCTGCTTACAAAAACACTTGTTTATAGCTTAAGCCAAGGACATCACTCTAGACACTTACCTTTGTAAAATAAGAAGAAATATCTTAATTCTACATATAATCTAATCAGTGCACTTTAAATCCTACCCCAACCCTGTCAGCCCAAGATCCCAGCATATTAATATAAACTTGCTTCTGTCCAGCCTTTCTTCTGTTGTTGTCCTGTAATGCCTATGTTTCCTACAGCTAAACATAGTACTTGTTTACTTTAATATCTATAATACTTGCAATATTCACTGAAGACTCCCACCACTTTTAAATTACCCCGATCATACACTATACAAAACTGCTGCACAATATAACATACAGTTTATACCTTCCAAACATTAATGACTTAAAATGGGGCATAATCTTTACAATCCATCTAAAAGTTTAACAAAGTCAACAAAAGTCCGATCTTTCTCAGTCATCTTTTCTTGCAAAGCCATATCTCAAAACACGATGCTTTATACTCTCCTATTTATTCATTAATTTAAATGTTGCTGGTTTCTTCCTGTTTATCTCCATCTCCTAGCAGCAGACTCTGGTTCAAGTTCAAGGTACTCCCAATTATTCTAGTCAACTCCTGTGCTTTTTTTCTGTCTCTCAAGCATTTTCCCTTGTAACACTGGAAAAGGTTTCACTGGGAAAGTCTCTCTATGAGCTTCAGCATTTGAGGAATTAGAAGCAAGGTCACTATTTGTTTGCTACCTCACTTTCTGTTTCATAAGCTTTCTTATTTCTTCCTTAGCTTGTTCTGCATTCAAAAAGTTCTTTGAACCTCCAGGAAAGAAAAAAAAACATTCTGAAGGCAGTTGGATGCAGCAGCTTGAATCTCACACCTGCCTCTCGACATCTGAGTGCTAGGATATATTTGTTTCTTTTCTGACTGGTGTACAATGAATAATCATTTTCCACAAAACTCTGCTGTCTCCAGTTTTTAATATTTTCCCTTCTGGCATAGTTTTGTCAGGATCAACTATTTCTGTTGGTGTGATAGCATCACTACTTATACAGGTCTTGGCTGCTTTCTAATAGCCAGGTCAATGTGCCCTTTCAGTTCACACATCCTGTTGTGGAATACCAGACCAGTTTCTTATTTATGCTTTCATAAACTTAAGTCTGTTCCTTCTGGTTTCTCTTGTAGAGCAGAACATCTCAGATTTTCCCTGTGTGCCCTGTCCTCTAACTGTACCATCTTTTTGAAACAACTCTTCTTGAGATGCCTCATATTCAGCCAGTCTTTTCTTCATTTCAACCTCAGATTTTTGCAGTTTTATCAGTTCATCTAAATATCAAGTTAAAGCTTTTTCTAACTTTTCCACCCTTTTGTTATTTGAGTTGATATATTCATTCAATGTTTCATTTATTTTAATCACATTTCAGTACATTTGATTTACATCTTCCCTCTAAATTACTGGAAGCAATTTATTGTACCAAAGCAGAAGTTTGAGCTGCTTTTTACAAGAGGCTTCCAAGCCAGTGTTTTGTCTTCACTTTTCTGGTTGATTTTCTTACAGGTTCTGTAGATTTCTTCTTTGCTGGCATCCAGAGAGTGTACTTACTAGCCAGTAATCAAATTTTACCCAAGCTGACAATACCCCTTGCTCCTGTTTCCCCACTTCTGTTTCATACTAGTAGAGCTGAAATTAAGCAGTTGATTGATGTGCAGCCATCTTGGTCTCTCTTATGCCATTTTAAATAGTGTTATAAAAGCATAACTTTTTAAACAGATATACATATTATATGTGTTCCTGAAGTATTTCAGGTGGCTAGAATTATGTCCCTAAAACTACCTTCCTTTTAGTGTGTTGATAGCATTTATGTACTTGCTGTACAGTTTATGGGACAGTCTGCCCTTCAAAAAGTACTTTCTGTTTAAAATTCAGTATAACATGGATAGGTTCATATGTGCTTACTAGAATAACAACCACAAGGGCCTTTTTAAGCCTTGCCATGCATTCCAAATCTCTGACATGTTCTGAGACCCTTGATAAGTGTAAGCAAGGGCTTGGGAGATTAAACATTTAAAAGCAGGGACCTCCATTAGAGGCACAGGTGCCAAACCAGGGATGAATTTCCTGTTCCTCATCCAATTGTCCAAGTTACACTTGATTTGGGTTAAGGAGGAACTCTGCTCTGCTTCACATGGATGGTGAACCTGCTCCAGAGATGAGGTAGTTTTTGGGATATATACCTGTCTCTCCAACAGGTCCTATGTATATAACAGGCAAGGTTTAAGTTTTTAGAATGGGTAATTATGGTACTTTTTTTTGCATATATGCAGGAGGGCCTTCAGAGTGGAGTCTGACAATGCCTTGTATGCCAGGCATAGATGTCCTGTCAGCATCCCATAGGAGACAGAATACAAGGATAGGGCCTTGAAGCAGTCTGCATAGGAGATGTTACTTATGCCCTGTATTATTTTAGTAAGGAAACTCTGTGGATGTTCTAAATATTGGATATGCCTGGTTAGGTACATACCAAAGGGGACCATTGTACTCAATGATAGGTCTGATGAATGCTGAATACAGAGGAACAAAGACTTGTGTTTTTTGCCTTAGAGAGAGCATTAAGGACCTTTTCCCAAGTGATAGCAGGTGGAGTTATATTTGATGGTATTTCCTGAGGGAAGGTTGAGAGGACGAGAGGGGTAAAGTTGGAGGTGAATTTGTTGGCAGTAGGTTTGCTATATGTTTTGGCTCAGTATAGGTGGCTCCATTTAGCATGAGTTCTGCACACAATTGTGTACTGCCTTTGAGATTGTGGACATAGCTAAAGAATGTCTTAGGTTCATAGGTTCATAGGTGGTTGCCCTTGGCTTGGGAGGCTGAATTTACCTCAAAATTGGCTTTGGTAGACTTTATTTGTTCTGTGAGTTGTTTTAGTTTGATGAGGATGCTTTTATCCTGCTGGGTACTGCAACTCCTAATTTTTGCCATAATTTTCTTCCTTCTGTTATACAGCCTATTGATTTTGTGATTCCACCAGGATGGCTTGTTTTTTAAGTTAGTTCTGTTACTTCTTCCTGGTGGGTACAGCTACCTTTGTGCAGCTATTAACATGCTTGTACAGGGTTTCCTCTGAATAGTTCTGCATAAGCAGCAGTGTTCTTAGGGTTTGTGGGAGCTTGAAATTTTGTCAGGTTATTACTTAATAGCAGGAAGTTAGTCTTGGAGTAGTTCTTGAATATTCCAGGTCTAGCTTGGGGTCCAGGTTTTATTTTTACTTCAAAGGAGACCATTTTGTGTTCTGACCTTACCAGAGAAGACATTACACTAGGGGCTGTGCAACACTCTCCCATATTAATTGTAATTTGGTGGATCCTAGCCCCTGATAAGCAACTGACCATGACTTTTTTCTTATTCAGTCAGGTGAGAGGGACATCAGCGTATCACACAGTGGAGTCTCCAATGATGAAACTGCGGGATTGTGTGGTGACTTACCTTATTAGCTTAGAAGTAGAGGCTCCATGAGATGTAACTGTATGTGTTAATGTGGGTGTTGCTTTGAAAAAGGTGCATTCAGGGCTGCTGAGGGTATTTGTTATGTGTACTTCATCTAGGAGGTGTTTGGGGTTTAGGAAGGTTACATTTAAGTGGCTCAGCATATATGGGTCTTTGTGTCTGCTTTGAATTGTATATGATGGGTGCAGCATGTGTACTGCTGACAACCTTATTGACATTAGGAGTACTTTATGTAAGGACTTTGCCTCCAGTGACACTGTATAAATACATCTCTTACATGCCATATCAGTTTGTTTGAGAATTAACTGGTTGTCAGTAAACATGAGGCAATTTCTGCATTGCCTTAGGCTGCCCTTATCCACCAAGATCGTAACAGATGACATGGTTTAGCAAGATGCAATGACAGGTGCAAGGCAGACATGCACAAGGATGTATGCCCTGAGTTACAGCATCCCCAAAGTCCAACAATTTAGTAGATTTTGGTCCTCAGGCATGTTTCATCTTTCTGGATTGATAAACTACTAAAATACAATGACATATACTTGAAGAAATACTTGGGAAAAGGTGACCACCATCTCATATACAGATGAAGATTTCAAGTCCTGAGAAAAAGGCATAGGTTCTGAATTATGTAATGCATAGAATGTCAGCTATTTTAAGAGGCATAATGCCTATCAAAGAAAGCAGGCCTCCTATTATATGTAAGTAACATATTTAACATGTATTAAGTAATAATAATACATTTATTATTATTATCTATTAGCTACTCTTGCTTGTTAATATTTTCTATACTTTCTTCATATACTATGCTGCTATGAGGATCTCGTTGAGGTAGTGGGAAAATCACTTTGTAAATGAAGGAAACAACTCAGATAATGGTGTTTATTTCCAGTTCTCTAGAAAAAGTCTGAGTTTAAAAATTCTTAGAAAATCTATCTAACATATCTTAGAGAAACACCTCAGGTACTAGAGAAACATCAATATCCAGCAATGTATTAATAGCCAAAGAAGTATATTTCTAGATATCCTATATAATATCCTATATAAAAGAACAAGTCCACCAACAATGAAACAAATATGCATCAAATTCTTTGCAGTGCCAACTATTAGTATTATTAATATGGTTCATAAGATATAATCTGTGCAGAGTATATATAATAAATTTGAAAAAATATTTTACATTGGATAGATATATTCCAGACAAAGAGCTGATGTCTTCTTCTAGATGTTTTCCCAGACAACTGCCTGAAAATTAGTTTTAATTATAGCTTCCCATTTTCATCTGTCAGGGAAAATGTTATGTTGCATTACAGCTGAGAAGATTCTGACAAAATTAACTTGACCAAACAGGGGAATGTTTTATTCTTGATGGGGTTAGCATGGATTCTATTTTGCTACAATATTTATTTTAAGTTTCAATGTAAATGTATACACACTTGGAATAATTTCACAACTTGTAATCCAATTGGTATATAATTTCAGTCTTTCTGATTTTTCATAATGAATTACATAACCTGTGATATCTTTGGTAACTGTATGAAAACTACATACTGATGTGCATATATATCTTTTTCATAGTCATTAGTAGCAATCATGGTGTCATATGCATGTAATATTTGAATAAGAAGTTCCCAATTAACTGAGAGTCCAGTGATAAAATTATGCATCTTATACAATACTATTTAAATTATTATAAAAATGTCAGAAGCTGAAAGAGAACAAATCTTACTCAGATGCTTAAAATATTTTTTGAACATTCCATATTAATTGTAACGCATTTGTGTCTATATTTAAATAAATTCTTAATTATTATCCTTACTATTTGAGGAAGAACATAATAGCATAAAACTTTCCATGCTTTGGAGATATGTAATTTCATCATGTCCGTTTTATCACAAATATAATCTGCTTCACTAATAATAATGATTTGAAGATACTTATTAGCTTCCTGCATAGATCTCCTCTGACAAAAGCCAAACTGAGATTTGATTAATATATTATCGACTTGACAGATGTTGTTTTCTGTTTAGTACTCTTGCAATAATATGATAGTCTGTATTCAAAATGGATATGGGGCAATAATGTTTAGGTAGATAGCCATCTTTCTCTTCATTCTTAATGAATATTATTTCTGCTTCTTACATAATTGTGGGAATTAAACATTTAGGTATAGATGTAATTCATAAAATGAAGCAGATAAAGTGCTATTTCAACCTTTAATGCCATGTAGAACTTGACTATAAATACATCTGGACTAAGCCCTTTAATCTTTACAAGGAAGCCATACCTTAAACAATATATTGTAACATGATTCCAAAGTTCTAAAAACAGTTTTGGGAGTCTCGTTAATCCATTCCTTTATTTTTTAATCATCTTACAACCAATTTAATTTTATATATTCTTAAAATATTTTACATTATGCTCATATTTCCCCTTAAGAAAAACTGTATCCCCTTACTATTTCTTAGACTTTTGATTACATTATTTTAGACATTTTCCTACTCTGAGAGACCAGTACCTTTCTACATTATCACTGCATAAATAACTTAAAGAGATCTTTGCTCTCTAGTACATTGCATAGAGTTTTATATTTTAATCTTTTATTAAAAATGATCATTTTCTGTTTTTATATTCTTGTCAAGTATGGAGTCTATATTATTTGCAAATAAGTAAATAAATAAATAAAATCAAAATTGGCCTTACCCATTTCCCAAGGAACCATCTTCTTCTCTGCTAAAGTACCTATGTGAAGTGCATATGGTTTGAAACATTGGATACAGATGTTTACATCAATGTAAACAGAATCCATGCTAAACATATTGCATTTATTAATCACTTATTTGATATTGATGATAGTATAGGATTTAGAATACTGAATATTCTCTATATTGACAAAAGCACTGATTAAAATATATTTAATAATATTTGTCATTGCCAAACCACCTTCATCTCTGGGTGCACGTTACCAGCCACAGTATCCAAGGAGATGAACATGCCCATAGAAATTTAGAGATAGTTCTTTTCATCTTATTGAGCCATAATAAGGAAGAAGATGTTACTAAATTTCCAAGGGAAACAAAATCTTCAGAAGAATTTATATGCTGACAATATTAACTTGACCAAACAGGGAAATGTTTAATCTTGATGGGATTTAACATACATTTTCTTTTACTAAAATATTTATTGTAAGTTTCTATGTAAATTTATGTACATGTGGAATAATCCCACAGATATTTGTTCTGTAGTCAAACTGGTATATAATTTCACTCTTTCTGATTTTTAATAATGTATTGCATAACCTATGATATCTTTGGTAACTGTTTGAAAGTATAAGCTACATATGTATTTTTTTCTTACTCTTTAATAGCAATTATGATGCCATCTGCATGGGATATTTGAGTAAGAAGTTCAACATTAACCATACCTCTCAACCTCTTAGAGCAAAATAATCTGGACAAAGCCATAAAAAATGCATGTGTATGTGTGTGTTTGTGTGTGTGTGTGTGTGTGTGTGTGTGTGTGTGTGTGTGTGTGTGGGGGGGGGGGGGGCAAAGGCCCAAAAATATGGAAATTTTTAAATGTTGCTCTTACAAACTTAGAAAGTTGATAGCATAACAGGTTTTACATTAGCATTAATTTACTGAATGGAATGAAGTCTGAAACTCAAATGTCTGTCACTATTGTCTATTATCTTTAATGATTTTCTAATGATTTGCCAGAAAACCACAATTTTATGAAAAATGTACCAAAAATATGAGGCAACAATCTAAGCATTCTGTGAAAATCTATACATTTGAGAGGTATGCCATTAACTGAGAGTCCAGTGATAAAATTATGTAACTTATACAATACCAGGTTAATTGCTATAATAAATATAGAAGCTGAAAGAGGACAACTCTGTTTCAAAATATTTTATATTAATTTTAATGTATGCATGCCTACATCTATATCAATTTTAAATTATTGCCATTATTTTCTGAGGAAGGATAAAATAGTTTAAATCTTTTCATGTTCTGGAGACATATAATTTCAGTATATCAGTTTTATCAGGTGTATAATCTACTTCACTAAAAATAATGATTTGAAGACACTTGTTAGGTTCCTGCATAGATCTCCTTAGTCAGAATAAAAACTGAGATTTGATTAATATATTATCAAGTTGACAAATGATTTTTCTGTTTATGACTCTCACAGAAATATATTAGCCTGTATTCAAAATGGATATGGGCCAATAATGTTTAGATAGATAACCATATTTCCCTTTGTTCTTAATCAACATTATTTCTGCTTCTTACATCATCATCATCATCATCATCTTTTGGCTGCTCCCATTAGGGGTCACCACAGCAGATCATCTGTTTCCATTTCTTCCTGCCCTCTGCATCTTGCTCTGTCACACCAACCACCTGCATGTCCTCTCTTACCACATCCATAAACCTTATCTTAGGCCTTCCTCTTTTCTTGTTACCTGGTAGCTTCATCCTTAGCATCTTTTTCCCAATATACTCAGCATCCCTCCTCAGCACATGTCCAAACCAATGTAATCTTGCCTCTCTGGCTTTGTCTCCAAACCTTCCAACCTGGGCTGACCCTCTAATATACTTATTCCTAATCCTGTCCACCCTTGTCACACCCAGTGCAAACCTTAACATCTTTAACTCTGCCACATACAGCTCTAACTCCTGCCTTTTTGTCAATGCCACTGTCTCCAAGCCATATAACATAGCTGGTCTCACTACCCTCTTGTAGACCTTCCCTTTCACTCTTACTGGTACTCATCTGTCACAAATCACTTCTGACACTCTTCTCCACCCACTCCATCCTGCCTATACTCTCTTCTTCACCTCTCTTCCACACTCACCATTACTCTGAATTATTGATCCCAAGTATTTAAACTCATCCACCTTTGCCACCTCTACTCCTTGCATCCTCACAAATCCTCTATCCTCCCTGTCATTCACGCACATATATTCTGTCTTAGTTCTGCTGACCTTCATTCCTCTTCTCTCTAGAGCATATCTCCATCTCTCCATGGTCTCCTCCACCTGTTCCCTACTCTCACTACAGATCACAATGTCATCTGCAAACATCATAGTTCACGGGAACTCCTGTCTGATCTCGTCTGTCAACCTGTCCATCACCATTGCAAATAAGAAAGGGCTAAGAGCTGATCCTTGATGTAATCCCACCTCCACCTTAAACACATCCATCACTCCCACCGCAGACCTCATCACTGTCACACTACCCTTGTACATATCCTGTACCACTTTAACATACTTCTCTGACACTCCCGACTTCCTCATACAGTACCAAAACTCCTCTCTAGGCACCCTGTCATATGCTTTGTCTAAGTCTACAAAAACACAATGCAACTCCTTCTGACCTTCTCTGTACTTCTCCATCAACACTCTCAGAGCAAACATCGCATCTGTAGTGCTCTTTCCTGGCATGAAACCATACTGCTGATCACTAATCATCACGTCCCTTCTTATCCTAGCTTCCACTACTCTTTCCCATAACTTCATGCTGTGACTGATCAATTTAATCCCTTTGTAGTTACTACAGCTCTGCCCATCACCCTTGTTCTTAAAAATCGGTACCAAAACACTTTTTCTCCATTCCTCAGGCATCATCTTACTTTCCAAAATTTCATTAAACAATTGTGGTTAAAAACTCCTCCATGCTTCCACAAGTATGTCATCTGGACCAACAGCCTTTCCATTCTTCATCCTCTTCATAGCTATCCTTACTTCCTCCTTGCTAATCCATTGCACTTAATGATTCAGTATCCCCACATCATCCAACCTTCTCTCCCTCTCATTCTCTTCATTCATCAACCCCTCTGCTTCTTACATAATTGTGGGAATTGAACATTTAGGCATAGATGTGTAATTTATAAGCTGAAGCAGATAACGTGCTTTTTCAGCCTTAAATGCAATGTAGCACCTGACTATCAAGCCATCTGGAAATTGAATGAATCCACCAAATAGCTAAAGTTCTCCAACACAGTTTTATTAAGCGCTTTTCGCCAACCGGATCATTGGACTTCTTCAGATAAAACACCATTCAATAGAACACATTTAAATACACCTCTAAAAAGTCATCTGACCCATCCATTTTACTTTTAAAGAAACATAAAATTGGATTATATTACTATCTATCAAAATACAAATTTAATATACTTTAAAAAGACTAATGTTACCAGGTACCCTCAATATTATATAAAATAACCTTTGTATATATATATATATATATATATATATATATATATATATATATATATATATATATATATATATATATATATATATTATGTATGTATATAAAAAATTAAAGATATAAAATTGTAAAACATGTCTTAAAATGATAAAATGTTGTCAATTCCTTAAACAATTCATGCAACTTTAAGCTAATTTAGATACATCTTGTAAAAAAATGCTCTAAAAAATATATATTTTGTAAAAAACGTGTGCATCAAGCATAAGAAATAGTTATAAAACTGTGCATTAATTTAAATTCATCTGTCCAGGTTTTTTAATTTTAATAAGCACATAATAGAACATTTCTTATTAAGACCAGGGTATGTATATGCGTTCAGCCTTATTTGCCAGTTAAGTTCCGATTTCTCTAACAACAAGGGAAATGGGCCTCCGCTAGGACTATTATAAACTTGGTCCACCACTCTAAATTTAAACTTGTGGTCTGGAAACATTAATATGTGTCTTGCTAAGGCGTTATCTTCCTTGTGTTTACCTATACTGTACAAATGTTCATATACCCTTTAGCCATCCTGCAGAAAAGTTTGTCACAAATAAATAATGGGTGCCACAGTCATGGACTGAAACTACATGCCAGGGAAAGCATAACTGTATCCTTTGGAAAGTGTTCATGTATAACACTAGTCTAGATTCTCTTCCTCCTTTATACTTGCCATAGCACATCTGCATCAACGTGCCAACTCTGATTTCACTCCTAATATCTTTGCTCTTCCTCGACGACTTCCCCCTCTCTTATTCTTTGTTCTTTCCTCAGTAAAATGTATCATAGGTCAACCAAATGTGCTTCTACTCCCGCTTACCCAACTAACAGAAAAAAAGCTTTCTCTACATCACTACTTCCCCAACTAACAGAATAAACTTTCTCTACATCACTAATTCCCAAATCATCTTTTTGTCTCTATCCACTTCCAACAACTCTCATCTTCAATCATTTTTGTACTCTCACTTCTCCTTGTTACTGTCCACATTATAATCCTATCCCTCCACCACTCCTTTGCCTGTTAGACATGCAATCTATTGTAGAAAAGTAGATGGTTAAATCCATAGCTACATGTGAAATGCTTAGGTTCATAGGTTCATAGGTTCATACTAGGCTATCTGCTCTAGGGCATTTATAAGCCTAGCCAGAATGTGTTTGGCTTTCGCCACCCATTTTAAATTTATTTTGCTATGCCCTTTTTCGAGGTTAGTATACTGTGCCTCTATCTAACAGTGACACAGAAGTGATACCCGGGGTAAACCTACGATCTCCCATCCACTCATCAAGATTCCTCTTGAAGAGAGTCAATGAGGGACTCTGCCTAACCTGGACTGGGATTTTATTCCAGAGTGAAGGGAGCCTCTGGGTTATAAATCTGTCCCTCCAGCATGTCCTATTTATTTCAGTGCTGAGGTTCAAGTCTCTCGAGTAGCTCGATGGGATTTGGATTTTCTGAGGTGCAGCATGTCCATTAATTCGGGTTGGACATGGCTTTATCGTCAGGCACAGATCTCCTCTGAACAGGCGGTATGCCACTGAGTAGAGCTGGAGTTTCTTTAACCGGGCAGCATATGGCATCTGTTTGAGCCCTTTGATCCTCTTGGTGAGGTACTTTTGGGGTCTTTCCAGTTGCTGCAGGTGTCTGGTAAGGTACATCCCAAAAGGGCATTGTACTCAATTATGGGCCTGATGAGGGATGAGTAAAGAGGCACGATGACCTCCCTGATCTAGATGTGAATCCCTTCATGATTAGGTGGGCTATATAAAATGTTTTTCTAACCACTTTGGCCACGTGGTTGTCAAATGAGAAATTGCTATCAACTTGGGTCCCCAGGTCCCTAATTACTTCTTCTGTACTTAATGGATTTCCACCTATGTGGTAATTTGTGGGCACTTTGTTTTGCCAAAGGGGATGACTATACACTTTTGGAATTTAGCTTGAGGCCATGGCTCTGGCACCAGTTGTCTGTTTCTATGAGGCCCTTTTGGAGGATGCTTGTGTCGGCTGGAGAGTCGATTATGGCACCCAGTTTGCAGTCATCTGCGAACTTGGTCAGCCACAGTCCTTCCGTGTTGGCCTGTACCTCCGAGAAATATATACCGAACAAGAGAGGTCCCAGGACTGAGCCTTGTGGGACACCACTTGTAACTGGTTTGAGTCTGACATGGCTCCAGCAATTCTAACCATGTGGGTTCTGTCCTTGAGCCAGTTTGCAATCCATCTAGTGACATAGGGGTTTATATTTAAGCTGGTGAGCTTATCTATAATGCCCGAGTGGGGTATTGTATCGAAGGCTTTTGCGAGGTCCAGGTAGGCTGTGTGGACCACCTTCCCCTCGTCAATGGCCTTGGTGACTGTTTCAAAGAAATCAACCAGGTTTAAGAGGCAGGATCTGCCCTTAACAAAGCCGAACTGGGTAGGATCCAGTGTTTGTAGGTCCCCAATATCTTTATTTATAAGTATTTATGCTGCGTCTGTAATTCTGATAGCCGTTACATACAGAAGTAACATACTAGATCTAATAGGACCTGCTTCATATCCTTGACTATCCTATTTATAACACTGAAACAAAATGTCAGTGCTTGTAATATATGTAATATAAAGCTTTTCTATGTGTAATAGTGCCTTGTGTTTATATTACTTGCAATCATACTACAAGTAAGGCAACACTGTTTCATATTCCTTGACTATCCTATGTACAATAAAGATATTAAATATCCATTGCATAGAGCTGAATGGCCTAGTGGGCTAATGCACTGTGCTATAGTAACATTTACAATATGGAGCTTTTCACCCCAGGACCCCAGAAAATGGCTCTTGTACAGTCAGACTTTACTGGTGAACAAAAACAAATAAATAAGTCATCTACCCAGCAGAACTACCAAATTGACAATACGCCCATAACAGTTGATCCGGTTGATTGGGATTAGGGAAGTTACGTGGACAGTGGCCTAACTTTCAGCCAACATGTAATCATTGTCATAAGAAAGTCCTTCTATACTGCACAGCTTATAAACAAAGGGATTGCACCTAAATCTAGGGATGCAATTTCCTTTATTCAACCCTCATTCGAGCAGTCATTGAGTATAATTCACCCTTTGGCATGTATCTGTCTAGACACATGCAATTGTTGAAATGCCCTCAGAGCTATGTTATTAAAAGGATACAAGGTTTAAAGAATATGTCTTACATGGACCAACTCAAAACCATGTCACTATACTCGATATCCTACAGATTGCTAAGAGGTGATCTATGGCTGGCATGGAAGGCATCCCTTGACCCAATACTGATGGATATGTTGCATATCAGCAAGTCAAATAGCATCAGAAATACTCTAGGGATCTAAATCTCTTCTGCTTCATCAACAGAATTATTTGGAAGGACAGATGTAGCTCACAGAGGATACTTTTGCAGTGGAACAGACACCCCATCCGTTTAAAGCTCATTCTTATCCATATGCAAGTGCAACCTAGATCTATGGATGAGAAACAAAAAAATTAACCCAGGACTTCTTCCTGTACTACTAATGGACAGAGACAACTCCTAAATGCTTTATCCCATGCATGGTCCCTTCAAATTATCTATTAGTCTCACTAGGGATAATATATATATATATATATATATATATATATATATATATATATATATATATATATATATATATCAAATAGAAACCAGCAACATATTACATGCCGAAAAGACGACAAGCAGTGAAAAAACTGACGATGGAAAAGTGTAGTAAGTACATGTATATGCGAGGAGTACAAGCTAAACATGGGCCTGCATGGAAGTATGTATATTGATATGATGCAGCCCTATACTGCTTCTTTGCCCATCCCCGCTGTTAGCGCTAATTGTAGCTTTGCGCGCTTCGTCTATTCTGGTCGATGACTTGTGCTAGTGTATATATATATATATATATATAAATATTAACCATGGGATGGATAATGCCAGTATAACACCAAATAGGATAAGTTAATTCAAGTAGCAAAAAGGAAATTGGCTAGGCTTAAAACTATCCACAAGGGCATCTAGCCCAGTACTTACTTATGAATATTAGAATTTGCCATCTCATCAAAAATGACACTCTTAAAAGCACCCCACTTATGCCAAAATGAGGTTGCTGCAAACATATTATTTTTCTAAAATTCTTTAATATTATCTCTCATTATTTTACAAAATTCAGTATTATTAAATCAACTGATATACATTTTCTTCTTATACTTAAAACCAACTGGCATGCATTTTCCTCGCATACTTACTTATACCTTACACCATTAATTGATTTAATATCGTTCATAGCAATATGATCCAAAATGGATAAAATGTATATTTATTAATGTGGCTCTTTTGATTCAATTAAAATATATAATGAAATGATCATTTTGAAAACATAATTTAGCTGTATGTAATATAGGGGCGCATTCCTTTGCATTTTGAAATGTAACATTTCAACCATCATATTTATTTTTTGCCGAAGCAAAAATGTTTGCAGCATTTTTTTTCCTATATGTCACTTCGTTTTCATTTCTGCTAAGTGGAAAGGAATGATCTAAACAAGTGTTTAGTACAATTTAGCTTTTCATGCTATTCTATATTTTATATATCTGCCTGTGTTTTATAATTTTTTAATTTTTTTTTAAATTTTATTTTATTATAGATGTTTACACTCAGTTTATACTTTTTTATACTTATTTTCTAAGTTTGTTTCTACATTTTATGCTTTTACTTCCTAAGCACTATACTTTTTGTTCATACATTTATTTATTTGTTTGTTTTTATAAAATTTAACTAACTTGCATGTATTATATAACTGCAAATGTGTAATATGTTTCTTAAAATGGATAAACACATTCTGTAACTATTTTAAACATGCAATATGTAACAATTAAAGGACTTGGATGTTAGCCTAGAGCAGATGTAGTCAGTCACTTATGAAAAATATTCATTACCTAGAAGACTGTTTTATAGCAGTTTATATAAAATATATTTCAGGAACAATGTCATATTATTAATGGACCCTATAGTAAACAAGTTGTTTTTTATCATTGTTTCGTGTGCGACATTTTTTTGTTGTGGGAGGGTCCTCAAGAGGTCTTACATGATTTCATTAAGTATATTAATAATACCATGTCATTTGTAAAATTTTCACACAAAATTTCAGTTGACTCAGTAGAATTCTTAGATGTAAAAGTAATATGTGACATTAATGGTTATATTACAACAGAATTGTATAGAAATTCCTGTCATTGTAACCATCTTTTATACAAAGAAAGTATGCATCCCTTCCATGTATTCAAAAGTGCAGTCAGACATCAAGTTTATATAGCTTCAAGGCTAAGTGTAAGTGACTCAGAATTTGTCAGGCAAACCAACTCTTTAATGGAATCTTTTACAGCTAGGGGTTATGCAAGTAATGACATTGCTGAGAATATTGAGCTAGTCTCCAGTGAGAGACCTAGTAGAGCTAAGCCTTATTTTGGTGAGCAGTATTCTGGTAGTATACAAGCTGCATCCCAGAAGAATGACAAAGTAAAATTATGCCTATATTATTCCAGTGACATCAAACTTTATAGGGATATAATCGAAAGACACTGGGATATTTTGACTACAGACAATGACATTGAGGCTATAGTAGTTAAGAGACCAAAATATGCATATAAGAACATGAAGTCCCTTAAAAGACGTTTGTGTTTACCAAAAGGAATGTCATCCAGTATAAATCATGGACATACCACTGCATGTGGGCATTGTCAAGCCTGCAAATATATTGATAGTACAGGAATATTTTATCATCCTGATCAAAGTAGGACATATAGTTTTGATATTGCTGCAATGTGCAGCAGTATGCTTATGGTCTATCTAGCTCACTGTTCAGTATGCACAAAATTCTATGTTGGTAAAACTGATCAAGCATTGAGAGATAGAATTAAGGAACACTATTACCATATTAGTAAAAGTGATGCACTCAGTGCTTTGTCTAAACATATTGTAGACACTGATGCCTCTAATTTGTTCAAGTTTATGGTAATAGGATATATTCATGAAAACATAAGGAAAGGGGACATCATTTATCAAACTGAACAGTTGGAAGCCAAATGGATAGTTAGACTACGTGGGGACTATGGACATGGCCTGAATGACAAGATACTACTGAGACTGAAGCTTAAAGCCAGACCACTGAATAGGAAGTAATCTGGCACTCACTTATTTTGAATAATAACAATTGTCAAACATAAGTACATGTTTTTTATTTATTTTTATCATTTAGGTACATTTACATACATATACATATATATATATATATATATATATATATATATATATATATATATATATATATATATATATATATGCAACATTTATTCCTTGTTAGATGTTTATTATTCAGTATTTTTATATATAAATATATTGTACTGAACATTTTTAGTAATATGTCTTTAAGGAAGTAAAGTTTCTAGTCATGTGATCCTTTTAGTTAGTATATATAATGAGTGTAGAATTTTAGTTGTGAAATGCATCTGATGAAGTAGCTTTGATACGAAAGCGCTTATGCTTTTATATTTTGTACATTAAAGACGGATTTATTTGGAAGCCTTTGGTTGTCCTTGGATCTTTCTGTGTATTTTTTGTACCAAATAGGATAAGTTAATTCAAGTAGCAAAAAGGAAATTGGCTAGGCTTAAAACTATCCACAAGGGTATCTAGCCCAGTACTTACTTATGAATTATATTATAATTTGCCATCTCGCCAAAAATGACACTCTTAAAAGCACCCCACTTATGCCTAAATGAGATTGCTGCAAACATATTATTTCTCCAAAATTCTTTAATATTATCTCTCATTATTTTACAAAATTCCGTATTATTAAATCAACTGATATACATTTTCCTCTTATACTTAAAACCAACTGGCATGCATTTTCCTCACATACTTACTTATACCTTACACCATTAATTGATTTAATATCATCGATAGCAATATGATCCAAAAGGGATAAAATGTATATTTATTAATGTGGCTCTTTTGATTCAATTAAAATATATTATGAAATGATCCTTTTGAAAACATAATTTAGCTGCATGTAATATATGCGCGCATTCCTTTGCATTTGGAAATTTAACATTTCAACCATCATATGTTTTTTTGCTGAAGCAAAAAAGTTTGAAGCATTTTTTTTCTATATGTCACTTGGTTTTCATTTCTGCTAAGTGGAAAGGAATGATCTAAAAAGGGGTTTAGTACAGTTTAGCTTTTCATGTTATTCTATATTTTATATATCTGCCTGTGTTTTATAATTTTTTAAAATTGTATTTTATTAAAGACGTTTATACTCGGTTTATACTTTTTTATACTTATTTTCTAAGTTTGTTTCTACATTTTATACTTTTACTTCCTAAGCACTATACTTTTTGTTCATACATGTATTTATTTGTTTTTATAAAATTTAACTAACTTGCATGTATTATATAACTGCAAATGTGTAATATGTTTCTTAAAATGTATAAACACATTCTGTAACTATTTTAAACATGCAATATGTAACAATTAAAGGACTTGGATGTTAGCCTAGAGCAGATGTAGTCAGTCACTATTCTTGGTTGTAGTTTAAATTTGGTGGCTTTTGCAGTGCCCGCCCCACTGTAGATTTGATCTAAGACACTCCCCCAGGACATCTCTTTACCGCATTCTACCTAATAAACCCTTTCTGCACTTGCTTTTAGTCCTTTTTAATTTAATTACATTTTTTCAAACTGTGTGTGGACTAATATTGCTACATATTCAAGTGTGCCAGCTTGCACTGCATAAGAATTGCATTTACTACTGCTTTTGCTACTTTTCTGAAAAAAAAAAAAAATCTGCTTTTACTGTACTTGTGTTTCTTCCTACTTTATTTTGCTTTTGCGTCATCTTAAACGTTCTCAATTGTATTTATTACTGCTTGGTGTTACTCATTCTAAGCCCTTTAGTTTAAACACTTGGGCTTCAGACCAGTTGTTTTACATTGAGAGGGTTTGTGGTCTGCACTGTAGTGGCAGAACAGGTAGCTTACATCCTTCTAAGTTGGGAATTGCTGATTGAGGGCTCAGTGTCTGTTATTCTAAAAGTATATTAATTCTGGTTTAAGCACTTGGGCTTTCAGGCCAGTTATTTTACATTAAGAGGGTTTCGTGGTCTGCACTCTTGTGGGAGGAGAGGCTGGACTCTGCCCTTCTGAGCTGGGAATTTCTGGTTGAAGGCTTATAGTGCATGCATATCTGAATTTCTTCTTACTGAAATTGGTACACCTTGTTTGCTGTAGCATAGACTAGATCCAGGCCTGCTGAATCTAGCTTTGTTTGTATAACTTGAGCACTAATCCAGGCATTATTTAAAGTATTCAGTTGTATTTATTACTGCATGGTAGTAACTTGGTTAAAGTGTAGCTATCATTCTAAGTCTTTTGGATTAAGCACTTGGGCTTCAGACCAGTTGTTCTACATTAGGAAGGTTTGTGGCATGCACTGTGGTGGCAGGACAGGTAGCTTTCATCCTTCTAAGTTGGGAACTGCTGATTGAGAGCTCAGTGTCTGTTATTCTTAAAGTGTATTAGCTCTGGTTTAAGCACTTGGGCTTCAGGCCAGTTATTTTACATTAAGAAGGTTCGTGGTCTGCACTCTTGTGGGAGGAGAGGCTGGACTCTGCCCTTCTGAGCTGGGAATTTCTGGTTAAAGGTTTATAGTGCCTGAATATTTGAACTGTATCTTACTGCAATTGGTACACCTTGTTTGCTGTAGCATAGACTAGATCCAGGCCTGCTGAATCTAGCTTTGTTTGTATGCTTGTTATTTCCTGGAACGCTAATTCCACCTAAAACGTGGCTTCTCAGCGCTTGTGTGGATCCCTAGTGATATCTGCATTGCTTACTGTACTTATTTCCTTGCTTCGCTTGAAAGAAAGTTACTGTTTGTCGTTTTGCATTTAAGTTACCTGTAACACATTGCACTTGTTACCTGGCACTTGCTCACTAAAGCAATTATAAGTCAGCACTAAAAATTAAAAGCACTACACCCTCGCTCCCCATTGGCCCTTGTTTTCAATTATAAAGGAATTCCCAATATTATTCTAGCATGTCCAAAGGTCAGTTGTCAATCTCCTCTCCGGTCCAGCTGGTGAATATGGGAATCTTGAGGCAATGTTACAACTGCCTCATGTACACAGACAACCCTCTCCTCCTCCCAACAAATTCCAACACATGTGAGAGATGCAACCATATAGCCAAACTGGAGGCTAAGCTCTCTCAACTCAGTACTGGCATAACCAGTCAGGAGGAGAAGGAAACCACACTCACTACAATTCCAGTCTCACATAGACCTACCACGACAGCAAACCAAACACATAATTACAAAAAACATACTCGGAGGCTCTAAATAAAGATCTGCCTAAGCAGCAGAGACCTCCAAAGCAGACACCCAAGCAACCGCTACCCCAAAACAAAACACGTGCAACACATATCTCACAAAGCCAGTGTGCCGAACAGTCACAGCCCTTAAGGCTAAACAACACACCTGATACACTTGTAATAGGTGACTCTATCGTCAGGCACACTGACGTCCCGCTCACCAGGCTGAACAAGGAGAAGGTCACGGTGAGCAGCCTGTCTGGCGCTAGGATCCGCCACATAACACAAGCACTCAGGTCACTCCAAGGCAAGTACAAATATGACTCAGTCATTGTCCATGCTGGTGTGAATGACCTGAGACGCACCTCCCTGGACTACATGAAAAGAGACATAGAGGAGCTCTCTGAGCATGTAGCCCAGGCTGGTATGACCCTGACCTTGAGTAGCATCTTACCCTCACCAAGAATGATGCCACAATATGAAGACAAGATGATCAATTTCAACAACTGGCTTAAGTATTGGTGTCATTCAAAGGATCCAATGCCTGTCAGCTTGGGATGATATGCACGACAAGCCACGATGCTTTGCTAGGGATGGTTTGCACCTGTCACCCCTGGGATATTGGCAAAGGCTCTTGCTACCCCCATAGTGCCTTTTTTAGGCAAGGCTCAAAAGACAAACCCACCTCCATAGGTATCACAAGGGATAAGAAACTAAGAGTAATGCTACTCAACGCTAGAAGTCTAAACCTCAAGATGCATGCACTCGAAACTCTCCTTAGCATGGAGAACATTGATATCTGTGCAGTAACAGAAACCTGGTTCAGGACTCTCGAGAGCACACCAGCACTACCAGGTTATACCTCATACCATGCTTTTCGGCCCCAAAACTTGGACCGAACCACAAAAGGAGGGGGAGTATCGATATTCATCAAAGATACCCACACCTCCAGGTTGGTGGCAAAGCATGAAGCATCAGAGACTATCCATGTGCAACTAACAGTGGGTAAAACTGCCTTCCAGTTTATAGCCTGCTACAGACCACCCTCCCAAACCCAGGAACCCCACTCGGCCTTCCTGAGAACACTGGAAAATATGAAGGTCTCTCCGAACACCATTATATTGGGCGACTTCAACTACCCAAACATAGATTGGGAGCATTACTCTAGCTCCAACACCCTTGCCCAAAAGTTCCTAGAATTCATAAACTCAAATGCTATGGAACAACTTGTTACCACTCCCACAAGAGGGGAAAACATACTGGACCTGATCATCACCAACATGGGGACTCTATGCTCCAGACCAGAAGTGTATCCCTCACTGGTAAGATCAGACCATAAACTGATCTCACTGGATATTCACATCCCGACCCCACCCCCTGCCCAGAAAACCACAGTGAAAAACTTTTCTAAAGCAAATTTCACACTCCTCAAAACTGAGGTGGAATCCTTCAAAGCCCCCGGGCCTGTGGAAAATACAGCCCAGACCGCAGAATCCTTTATAAATGCATTCTATGAACACCTTCAGGAATGCATGGATCATGCAATCCCAAATAAAACCAAGACCCAATCCTCCAAAGGCAGACGACCTGTCTGGTGGACCCCAGCCATAAACAAACTATACAATAGAAGGAGGAAGCTACTACATGATAGAGCAAAATCCCTAAAAGGGAAGGCATCTCTGATCAGTATTAGCAAAAAACTAAGGGCACTCATAAAATCGTCAAAGGCCAGCTTCAAGAGAAAAATTGCACAGGACACTAAGGATAATCACAAGGCTTTCTTTAGTTATGTTAGGAACCTGGGTGGGAATTCCCAGATATGCTCAGAATTAGTCCAAAATGACAAAAAATACACTGATCCCACAGACATTGCCAACATCCTAGCTGACAGGTTCAGTGCAAACTTCTCCCCCCCCTCCCCACCAAAAGGGCAAATATCTATCCCAGCAGAGTGCTGCCCCCCTGACATCTCAGATGCTCAGGTGGAAGCCGCCCTCTCCAAAGCAAAAAACACAGCATCTTTGGGACCAGACGGTGTCCCAGGCTGCATCCTACATGAACTCCAAGAAGAGCTAAACCCAAACATAAAACTACTGTTCAATCTCAGCCTTACTACAGGATATGTACCCAAAGAGTGGCGTACAGCAACAGTGGTCCCTCTCCACAAAGGTGGTGCCTCAACGGACCCTGGAAACTATCGCCCCATAAGCCTGACTAGCTTGGTCTGCAAAGCTATGGAAAGGATCATCATGGACCTCATAAATAAAGATATTGGGGACCTACAGACACTGGATCCTACCCAGTTTGGCTTTGTTAAGGGCAGATCCTGCCTCTTAAACCTGGTTGACTTCTTTGAAACAGTCACCAAGGCCATCGACGAAGGGAATGTGGTCCACACAGCCTATCTGGACCTCGCAAAAGCCTTCGATACAATACCCCACTCGGGCATTATAGATAAGATCACCAGCTTAAATATAAACCCCTATGTCACTAGATGGGTTGCAAACTGGCTCAAGGACAGAACCCACATGGTTAGAATTGCTGGAGCCATGTCAGACTCCAAACCAGTTACAAGTGGCATCCCACAAGGCTCAGACCTGGGACCTCTCTTGTTTGGTATATATTTCTCGGAGGTACAGGCCAACACGGAAGGACTGTGGCTGACCAAGTTCGCAGATGACTGCAAACTGGGCGCCATAATCGACTCTCCAGCTGACACAAGCATCCTCCAAAAGGGCCTCACAGAAACAGACAACTGGTGCCAGAGCCATGGCTTCAAGCTAAATGCCAAAAAGTGTATAGTCATCCCTTTGGCAAAAACAAAGTGCCCACAAATTACCACATAGGTGGTAATCCATTAAGTACAGAAGAAGTAATTAGGGACCTGGGGACCCAAGTTGATAGCAATCTCTCATTTGACAACCACGTGGCCAAAGTGGTTAGAAAAACATTTTATATAGCCCACCTAATCATGAAGGGATTCACATCTAGATTAGGGAGGTCATCGTGCCTCTTTACTCATCCCTCATCAGGCCCATAATTGAGTACAATGCCCCTTTGGGATGTACCTTACCAAACACCTGCAGCAACTGGAAGGACCCGAAAAGTACCTCACCAAGAGGATCAAAGGGCTCAAACAGATGCCATATGCTGCCAGTTAAAGAAACTCCAGCTCTACTCAGTGGCATACCACCTGCTCAGAGGTGACCTGTGCCTGACGTATAAGGCCATGTCCAACCCGGAATTAAGGGACATGCTGCACCTCAGAAAATCCAAATCCCATCGAGCTACATGCTCGAGACTTGAACCTCAGCACTGAAATAAATAGGACATGCTGGAGGGACAGATTCATAACCCAGAGGCTCCCTTCACTCTGGAATAAAATCCCAGTCCAGGTTAGGCAGAGTCCCTCACTGACTCTCTTCAAGAGGAATCTTGATGAGTGGATGGGAGATCGTAGGTTTACCCCGGGTATCACTTCTGTGTCACTGTTAGACAGAGGCACAGTATACTAACCTTGAAAAAGGGCATAGTAAAATTAATTTAAAATGGGTGGCGAAAGCCAAACACACTCTGGCTAGGCTTATAAATGCCCTAGGGCAGATAGCCTAGTATGAACCTATGAACCTATGAACCTAAAAGTATTCATCATTACCTAAAAGACTGTTGTGTAGCAGTTTATATAGAATATATCTCAGGAAAACTAAAAGCAAAGCACATCACTTCATATATAAGTAAAGTTCGAGTAGGGTATTCTGATTTTTGACCAGCTGCTGTGAATAATAAAGGTATTTCTTTAACACTGCACAGTGGCACGTGTACAGAATGAAATATAAATGGAAGTGGAAAAGTACTTGTCTCTGCAGAGATGACCAGAGAATACTCATCACTATAACTGCAGATTTGGAGATGGACAGGAGGACAAAAAACAATGGACGCATGTTTGCTTTGAAGAACATAGATTGTAAACAGTGTAGGTGGTAGAAAATGAAAGAATTTGATTTATGTTTCATGAGAGCGTTGACGCCATCTTTGATTCATACCAATAATGTTTTAATGCCCTATAATTTGTTTCAGTGTCATTATCACTATGTTCCTCCTTATGCAGCATTACTATGTCTGAATAATCACATAGCAAAATTGAACAGGAACCCTTTATTGGGCAGTCAATGAAGCATCTACATAGTGTCAATGGCCTTGTCTAATTGCATAAAAGTGTAGAGAAAGAGAACCTGCTCAGTGGGTCAGTGGTGCTAAAAGACAGATCTCTCTTATGACATCACTAATATCAACTAAGCCTTCTCAGTATCTCAACAAATAGCACCCACACACACATTTGCTGCTTAGCTCAACAGGTGACAAACATACCTTTGGCACTGGAAGAACAAAAGGCTATGTATTCTGTTCCCACATCAGATCATTGGATTAATTTTCCAGTACTGACACTGCAGTGCCAGAGTGTGCTGTCCTTTGGATGAGACATAAAACCAAGACCACATCTACCTGGGCTAGTGGTGTCCCAAGTGGATGTCAAAGATCCTATCGGACTTATCTAAAAGACCGGGGGAAGTTCCTTGGTGTTCTGGCCAAATTTTGCCTAATCAGTATGAATATCATCTTGAGTCTCCTCTGAAAAGAGGCCATTGGCCTAGTGGTACTAATCTAGTCAATAAGGTGTAAATAAATAAACTAACTAACTAAACAGACAGAACATATTAGTAGAACTTATCTTAGAGCAGTGCCAAAACAACTTTGATCCAAGATCATTTGTAAGATCTGCACAGCAACAATCTGAGAACACTTGGGATCACGTGATATAAATGCTGCTATCTAACTGGTAAGGATTTATGTACTCTCTGTTTTTTTTTTCTTCACAGTCTGTGGTGTTTACTACTGAAGTGTAAGTAAACACCCATTACTATCAGGCACACACAGTTGTGTTTGTGCTAATCAACATATGCCACTGATAAACTGGAAGACACTGGCTGTGAGATACTAGTGATGTCAAAGTCACATACCATATATTGGCAGCACAAATGCTAAGGAATCACCAGTAATAGAGTGGCAGTGATATCACAACATCAATAACATCACCCTCTGTGTGACAGTAATTACAGGCACACTCCAATTATTAAGCACAGACACGTAGTCTAAGTGCCTGAATAATTGTGTTAGATTTATTTACCAAAAGTCTGCCTCTTTTAACTTTATAGTCATTTTGTTTTTTTTTATTTAACAGAAAATCTTCAATATGCTTTCTCTGTTAAACCACTCATAAACTTACCTACATACTTATTTTCTGAAATTTGTTTGACAAAACATTACCTCCATATTCAATATAATGGTTAGCTATTGTTACCTTCATATTTTAACGTACATTTATTTTTAATTTACCTAAAGTGAAGTCCCATATCTTTATTGAAAATGTCCTTCTCCTTTTGTTTGCTTTCCTTCTGCTTCTGCCACTATTTCTGATTTCAGTCTATCAAAATATGGCCAACATTATCTTTTTATTCTTTGCTAGTCTTTCTAATACATAATAACATTTTGAAATGCAGAATGTAGTACAATGTGGATCATAGGAAAAGCACATACCACATATTTTGTGCTTTCTAGTCACTTACCAAGATTACATTAAGTGTACATGCAGTCTACACTTTGTGGTAACCTTTATGAATCCCCCTCTGTATTTAAAGCTGAAAGAAAATCAGTAGGAAAACTAAAATTAGGGGGAAGAAGGTGTGAGTCATACTTGTGTTGTCTGTTCACTCAGAATGTTGTACACTTAGTGTAAGTGTTAATGAATCCCAGGGTCTGTGTTTGTATATTGTATTGTCTTCTTAAATGGGTTTAGATGTGTATACAGTACAGCCAGAAAAATACTTATTAATTTTCTCTTTAAGCTAATTAGATCCAGTAAACAAGCAACATAACACTGAATCAAATAAATAAGATCTTTGCTACAAAAATAAAAATTTACTTCACACTAAAGAAATTGCAAATAGAAATTTGTCAAGGGTAAAATTCATTATATTGCATGTAACATTATATACACCTGTTAAATTGCTTTACATTTTGAATGGAATTGTTGTTAAATATAGTCATTAAATGAATAAGTTTGCGTCCGAGTAAGTTATTAATAAGAATATTTCATTCAGTCTTGTTGGGACAAGTGAAGAGAGCAAATGCTGCCATTTAACTTTTAATAATAGTAACATATTAAGCATATGTCTATTTGTAGCCTTGCCAAACATTTTAATTCATGGTCTGAACTATGTTACAGCAGTGACTACACAATAAATTGTTGCAACTGACCTTACTAATGTCATTTACTTTCTGCTTTCAGAGTGACACCAACACGATACTAACAAAGACAATATTTTCTGAATTATAGTTCCTTTCATAGTGACATGTGATTGTGCTCCATTTTAATAGTTTGCTAAGGCTTGATCCTTTATTGAAAACATATTTATCTCAAGTATATTGGTGTTACACTAATATCTGCTAATAGAAGGTTTTCACTTTTTGTTTACATTTAAACAATAAATTAAACATTTGTTTTAAATATATGTGGCCTCTCACTAAATACACTTTTTATCACATAAGAAAATAATTAAAATGTCATAATATTTCTGTAAAATGTTTTAAATCTTGTAGAAACTGCTACAGTATTTTGTAATTAAACTAATTGCAAATCTCCTTGCATTCATATGGATCCTGATGGTGTTTTTCACTATAGGTTCCCAGTCTACACTTATTCTAGTAATTTTAGCTTCATTATAGGCGTGTTCCAATAATGAATCTAGGTAAAATCTTTCTGTAAATGGTCATAACATTTGCAGTTTTTACTGCTATTATAGCTTACTCTTTATAACTGACTTTTAGGAACAATCCATTTTACATGTCTGGAATGGTGAATGGTTACTTTTATAATGTTGGAATATATTCTTTTCTAGCAGTTTCCTATAAACAGATGTACAGCATTTTCAATGGTCATGATACACAGAAATGACTAAAAACAGATCCCTGAAACTTGACTAAGCTAAGATCTATATACATTTTACACTAGAAAACCTCTTCAGCTGGTCTACCCACCATCTCCCCCAAGAAACTATCATTTTAGGTGATTTCAATATTGACTGGCAATCCTGTTCTGGCAGCCATCCAACCCATCATGTAAACCTTCATGGCTTCACCCAACTAGTCCAGTCGCCATCCAGGATAAATAAAAACTCCAGCAAACACACTACCCTGGATTGGATACCAGTCAGTAAGAGCCCCCTGTCATATATAACAGGCTGCTTATCAGATAGCCTCAGTGGTCACTCCCCAACATTCCTACTGAAAAAATACCTATACCAAGCTAAACCTGTCGTCTACTGTCAGATACATAAAAAAAAATAAACTTTAACCCACTCACATTCATCTCATCCAAAGAATGTAACTGGCATCCTCTAAAGTACCTCAGTCTTGATGACACAGTTGAATTTTTTAATACTACCTTCCTGAGCTTCCTTAATTACCGTGCCCCCATAAGACTTTCCAGAATCAAAGCACGACCCTCCCCATGGCTACAGAAAACCACTAAGTCAGAAAAGAAAAACAGGGATAAAGCCTGGGAGCACTGGCACAAAACCAAAACCCCCTCAGCTAGACAGAAATTCCTAGAACTACGCAATAGAGTCCAAAAGCTAATAAAATAGGACAAATTCCAATACTACCAGTCTGCCCTAGACTCCTCACAACACAGCCCCAAACAATTCTGGTCCTCCATAAACTCCATCCTCTACCCAGGTAAAGTCAGTAACCCTCCTCCTAACATCCCTCACTCCTCAGAAAATATTGCTACCTCATTCAACACACACTTCACACAAACCATACTATCACTAGCTAAACAACACAAACCCCCTCCCCTCCAACCCACACCTTCAACTACTAATCTCCCCACTGCCTTCTCTTTTTCTCCTGTACCTACCTCCAACATAAAAAAACTCTTAACTAAACTTAAACCCACCAAATTAGCAGCAGACAACCTCCCAAGATAATACCTACAAATCGCAGCTGATGCTCTGGCCTACCCAGTATCCATCTTGATTAACCGATCTCTGTCAGAAAGTTATGTTCCCACACTGTGGAAAGTATCTCATATAATTCCCCTCCACAAAGGTGGACCCTCCACAGAACTAACCAATTACCGCCCCATAGCTATTCTCTCTCCACTCTCCAAAATACTAGAGAGATGCATACACTCTCAGGTCTCAGACTACCTCCTTACTAACAACCTCCTTTCCAATACTCAGCATGGTTTCCGACCAAACCATAGCACTACCACTGCCTTACTCTCCTTTACTAACACTATCCTTCAGCATAAAAACAATGGCTATCTCTCCTCTGCTACTTTCCTAGACCTATCTAAAGCATTTGACATGGTCCCACACAAACAACTTATCTCTGTCCTCAATAACTTATCCTTCTCACAATCAGTCACCAACTGGTTTCAGAGTTACCTGTCTGACCACCAACAATCCATTGTATGGCAGAATGACATATCTCCCCAACTACCTGTCTCCATAGGGGTTCCCCAAGGATCCATCCTTGGACCCCTACTCTTTTCTATTTTCACAAATAATCTAGCCTCTGCCACCACACATGGCACACTCATACAATACGCAGATGACTCGACCATCATCTGCTCATCCCAGTCCCTACCCAAACTACAAAAAGTCACACAGGAAGCCTTTTCCTCTGTTGAAACTTGGTTATCCGATGCCCAATTAATACTCAACCCAAACAAAACTAAACTACTCATCTTCCAACCCACCAAACATACTGAAAACAACTCTCACTTTAACATCACAGCAAAAGACAACACCACTATATACCCAACTGAACACACCAAATTGCTAGGAGTGGAAATAGACAATAAACTAAAATTTGACATTCACATATCCATGACCATAAAAAAAGTCCACAAAAAACTAGGAGCGTTATACAGAAATACGCATCTTCTCACCAAAGCAGCAAAGATTTCAATAGCAAATTCCCACCTTATCTCCACCCTACTTTATGCCTCTCCAATATATACCAACCTAAGGCAATGTAATCTAAATAAGCTAGAGACCTGCTACAACAAAATTGCCAAATTAGTCACAGGGGCATCCTACCGTAGTCACCACTGTCTCTCACTTGCTGAACTGGGCTGGCTTGAATTCCCTCACCTCCTTCAATGGTATCAACTCTCACTCGCCTACAAACTAGTAAACCATCCACTAAATGTCCCATCCCTCCAGAATCTACTCCAACCCTATCACACCACCAGACCACTAAGATCCAGCAACAAAAATCACTTGCAGATCACTAAAGCCAATACCTCTGCGTGAAGCACTATTCTCTTGCACCATAGCCAAATTATGGAACTTCCTCCCACCCACAATTACCTCCGTACCATCATGTGCCCACTTCAAAACTTTACTAAAAGCGCACCTAAAAACATGCTGGCTATGCCCTTGCAACTCCCACTCTAATATCACCCACCCCATCCAACCACTACCTTTCTTTCCACTCCACTAACTACCTTGGTTATAGCAAGCTCAGATGCACATAAGCCTAGTACTTATACAGCAGGAACTTCTTATTTTAACATTTGTTAATATCTGTTATGTACTTCACAGATAAAGATTCTAGTTGTCTACTGATGTACTATGTTCTTCATCTGTAAATATGTTGTAAGCAATTGCTATGTAAATTGTTAATCACTATGTAATCCAATGTAACTACTGTCTGTTTATTTTAACTGTGGAGCTTTTCTCCCCGGGCCTCCGCTGAAAATGGACCTACGTCCAGTCAGACACTCCCGGTCAACAAATATAAATAAATAACTCTATCGCCATATTACAATAAAGAAAAAAGTCTGTTTTTAAAAAATAGAAGTTTAAACATCTCATTTTAAGCAAGAAAAAATGGAATATGCAGGAGATATTAGCTCAGATACATCACTTTATTATTTTGTAGCCCATACCATTAAACAGAAAACAATATCATGCTGTAACACTAATTCAGTGAATGTCGGTATGTTATATATCCACTGCACAAGAAGAGATAGTCCTGTATCAGTTTTGATAATTGTTTGCAACAATGTGATGTTAACAGTTACTAAAATTATATTGCAATAAGAGATCTGCTTGAGCTCTGTTATAAAATCCCCTTTATCCGTCAAGCAGGACTCAAGAGAACTTTAGTAAGGTTTACAGATTTTATCTAACATTATTAAAACTATTTTGGTTAAAAAGCCATGCCCTCCCACAATAGGGCACATTTTTTTTATGTTTATGAATTTTAGATATTCCAAAGATTTGTGGGCTATCTTGAGGTTTCTAATAATACTAAATGCATATTCATAGCATAAAACAGTCCCCTCGATTACAAATCATGCAGCATATTGTCATGGTAATTGTTGCATGTTATTGTCATGATAATTGTTGCATGTTATTGTCATGGTAATCGTTGCATGTTATTGTCATGGTAATTGTTGCATGTCTTGTAGCAAATGAGACACTGAGTCACTGTGATGAGGTTAAGCTGTTTATTGAACATAAACACATCAGGAACTGTAACTGGAACATATATTTAAGCTAACTGACTGACTCATTACTTCAAATGCACTCGCATGTGCATCTCCATTCATGGCTGTGGTCACTCTTGCTGACTATACAAAATGGCACTAATCTTGCATGTGCTAAGTAACTTATATGCAAGTGCTATCTAGCTCCAGTGGCTGACTTGGTGCAGTACACACAATGATCTACAGTAATCTTAGTATGAAGGCATAAAATTATTTTTAATTTGGTTTGACCTACTTATCAGTCAGACTGAGGTTTCAACTTTTAGATTTTAACTCATCAATTTAAACTTGGCAAATGGAGTTTACCATAATAAATCACTGTCAGTATTATTTCTATTCCTGTAGTAGGAACAATTTGCTGTCAGTGATATTTTTCTTTTGACTGTAATTGTATGATCACAAAGTCAGAAAAAAAAGCATGCTTTTTATTATTTTGTGTGTGTGTGTGTGTGTGTGTGTGTGTGTGTGTGTGTGTGTGTGTGTGTGTGTGTGTGTGTGTGTGTGGGTTCCTAATGAGTTACAATTTGTGTGTTGAGTCCTCATCAATTTAGGACTCAATGAATCACAGGTGAGCTGCTAATCTGACATAATATTAAATTTAAAATACATTTTCCATACTGCCTTCATATGCTAGCCTATTCATAATGATAATATCTTCTCCTTTGTCTCTTCCATTGTAAGTATTTCAGAATTAATTTTCAACCTGGTTTCATCTTTGTACATATGAAGCTGTCACGTATATTGCTAAAATTAACATAGCCCGTCATTCTAAAGTAATTATTGCAAAGGCGTTCAAATAACAACACGTTCTCATTATGTGGTAGAATGAATGTAGATGCTTTTCTTAGCTGAAAAATGTTGTGATTGACTTGCTTATTTCCGCATATAACATCTAAAGTCTATTGTGTCATAAATAAGCATACAAATCTTTCAAAATTCACTGATAGTACATGTACTATATATTGTCATGACTGTAGGCTTAATAAATAAGGTACATTTGAGGCATTGTCTTCTTGAGGTGTATATTCAAACTGTAGCTTTCAGAACTTGTACCTAGCAGATCACTATAGCTTGATCTGTTCTAGTATCTAACATGTGGCATCTTAACCCAATTAGATTAGATTTAACAAAATATTTTTTTCTTAAACAATCATAGCATACGTTTCCTCGACATGCATATAGTCTCTCTCATCTTCCATAGAAAATCGTCCTACCTTCACATTTGCAACTTCATTATCGAAAATCAACCCTTTAATCCTCAGAATTTGTTTTTTCAAACCTAAGTTCACCAGGCTTTTCATACTCCCCAAACACTGATTTTCTTTTATTCTAAGCGTTATTCTTCAAGTCCTTCCTTACTTCTCTCAAAGATTTGCATAATGCTTTCTCTATATTTTTCAAGTACTTTCTCTATCTTTTGCAGGTAATATCACATCATCTGTATAAGTATTTACAACTGCAAATTCTAAACATTACTAGGTTGATACCTTCTTCTGTTCTGTCTCTTTGTCCTATAAAATGCTAAAAATAAGACTCAAAGGTAGATCTATATTATCCCCTTTCTTTTCTTGCATGTCTCTCCAATACATCGATTTACCATTTTTCTAAGATTTGAATCATAGCACATTTTCTTTGCATGTTTACTTACATCTACTGTATCATCTTTCAATATTTAACAAAGTCTCATATCTTATATAAAGGAATGGTTTTCATAATGACGGTAATTGATAAAGGTTTTTTTTTATTTTTCCTTGATAGCAATACATTTCTTTATAATCAACACATTTTATGTATACCTTTGTACTTTTATAATCTTTCTAAGTCCATTTCCATACACTCTTCCATTTTAGTTTTTATCTAATTAGCAACTATAGTACTTGAGTTAAAACTGTGAAATCCATATTCAGTAAATATGTAGTTCTATGATTGCGCTCTTGTATCTCTCTTTTTTACATACACATTTTATAAACTCACCAAGCATTCTTTATTTTTCCTGATTTACCATCATGAACCATTCATTGCTGACTTAAAAACTTTACCAACATTTATTTGTCTTCTAAATACTGGTAAAATTGGTAGTTTATGCCATCTTAGCCTTATGCACTCTTTGTCTGATACTTTCCTCACATATTCTATTTCTTCTATTTTGTTGTAATTATGTCTTTTTCTTTTCTTTTTTAAATATCACTTCTTTCTGATGTAAGTAATGCATTTCACTTCTGTTCACTTGTTGTTTTCCTTATCATTTTTAAATGTGTGTTATATTGTTCCAATTTACATTTAACATGCCATTATTCTGTCTTATGTTTAGAAAACATATGAAACATTTCTACTGTGTTAGTAGTCTCTTTTCTCACTGCATCCATCACAAATGGTGATTTTTTGTATTATTTAGTTTATTGCACTACAGTTTTAATGTTTGTTTTTTTTATGAGTCTACTTATATCTCTAATGTACTTCTCCTGCGTTTTCTTTAAACTCATTACTTTCATTTATTGTTTTGTGGTACTGCTTTTCATGTTTTCTTCCCTATATTTTTACATATTATTTTGTGTATTTTCTTTTTCTTATCATTAACAATTATTATTTACAAATATAAGCCACTATATTCCTGACTTACAAAGTTCTCTCACATATCCTGATCTTACCAAAAGTCTTTAAAAATGTATTTTTAGTTTTAGACATCATTATTTCTGTTTCTGTTTTAAAGAGTCTACCATTTACTTGTGTGCTACCTTACTTTATTTGCTAGGTGATTTAAAATTGCTGTCACTCTAGTTTTACCAGCAACATTTATATACAGACATTTTCCAAAGTAGTTCTTCTTGTTCATCTTCCTCTCATATATATCTTCCTCGCAAAAGCATATTATTTTACAGACACTAAAATCTGTTACCTATTTTACAGTGAAACCTTACTTTGTTCCCATTTTGACTCTTTACAGTTCTCCAGATCATACCCAACACTCAAATGATCCATTCAAGCATCTGTTAAAAATGTTTTAATCTTTTAAAATTTTTTAAAATCTCCAGCCTAGATATAGATATAATGCATACACATATGTCTGTCACTCTTATTCAATCAAGAAGAGATCCAATGACCAAAAACTCCTATCTGTCCACAAACCTATCAAATCTGCTAGGCATGGTCTGTAGTTGTACCATGTTGCTAAGGTCCAGAAGTAAGGTAAATATCCTCCCTCCAGTCCTTTAAAAACTTTCTGAAAAACATTCTAGCCAAAATCTGGCTCTGTTCTTGTTTAACCCCAGTATAAGCTATATTCCTAAATATAAACAAAGTACCTCTTCACACCTTAAGCCTCCTTACTCCCCCTTCTTGACTCACTTACTTACTTCAATTAATTTCTCTCTGTCTTGACTCTATCTAAATATGCTCTCACCCTTTTTTTTCTCTCGCTTCATTTTGTACTTCCTCACTTCAGTGGTAGTTTTTACTTTGTTTTCCTTCATTTTTTTTCTTCAGTTTTCTTTTTTGTATAGCATTTCAACCATTCTTTATCTTCCAAAGTTATTCACCTTCACTTCTGCCTTTCTTTTCTGTACTGTTTCTCCATTTCTGCTGTACTATTTATGTTTGTATTTATCTGACTTTCACATAATTGTCAGTTAAATCACAGCTTGGCTAAAAATGGACAATATTTTCCATGTGTTCCACTGGATGGTTTAGACATTTTCTCGTCATGACTCACTGCACAAATCTCATACATTGCCTGCTGAAATTTCAAACTGATATGACCTCTTTATCCAGTAACAACATGTCCTCGGTTGTCCCATGTAGCTTACAATCCATCACTCTCCTTCAGGTATACATAATGTTAGTTATTATGTTTAAGCTTTCCTCCTTCAGTAAACAGCACCACTTTGGCATCTGCTACTGCATAGTCCCAACTAATTTTTCATCTTTCCATCTCTTCTACGTGCTCATGGTGTCCTTTTAGTCTAATTATAACATTATAACAAATTGTGACAATTCAGTGTCACTTCCAAAGCAGTATTTATAATCTGCTTCCTTTATTTAATGTTAAATTTTAACATGCAAAGTGTTTTCAGGCTGATTCATCCTTATTGCTGTTTGAAACCATTTTGAAATATGAGCCATCACATTAGCAAACCATGTCCTTTCCACCTAATTTAAACAAAAATCCTCTCATATACCCTCCACCAGGATGATTTGCTGCGACTAGTTCTTTCTGTGCTCATGCTATCTGCTTATGCATTTAATACTGTCACTACTGGAACTTCTTGCCTTTAGTTCTTCTGCATGCATTTCTCGAAGGGTCTATATCATATGAGCGAATAGCACAAATTGTGAACGGTCATAACATCGAACGTACCAGACCTCAAAGTGCTTTTTTTGAGATTGCGGTACAGTGAAGAATGGGATATTTGCCCTTTCCTCACTGTAGTGCGATCTCAGAGTTGGAATATATATTTAGCGGGGGTTGTGGGGGGTGCAGCCCCCCACACTAGGAAGTTCGAGGTCCAGTACATTCGATATTATGAGCATTCGCAATTTGTGTGATTTGCTCATGATATAGACCATTTCTAGAATAGGTCTATATTATAACATTGAATTTTATAAAGTTTGAATGTTATAATATCGAACCAGTTTTGTCAAACACTGAAAACAGCGAAGGTGCAGGACACTGAATTCTTTCCCAGGGAAAGAATTCGGTGGGCCATTGCTATGCTGGAGCGTTACAGGTTGGGTTCAGGTAAGCGTGCGATTGTGTGTAGGTTAGGGTTAGGTGGCGGGTTAGGTGAGTTAGGGTTAGGGAGCGGGTCAGGTAAGTGTGCGGTTGTGTGTAGGTTAGGGTTAGGGGTGGGTTAGGTGAGTTAGGGTTAGGGCACGGGTGAGGTGAGTGTGTGATAGTGACGGACCTTAGGGTTAGGGTCGGGTTAAGGTAAATGGATAGCTAGTAGTGTATGTAAAGTTTAGTTTAGGTGTAGGATTTTAAGTGTATGTGTGTGGATTGCTGTTTTTTGTGTGTGTTTGTGTTGTGTGTATGTTTCTCGGAATAGCGATTTTTTTCCCTGGGGAAAAAAATTGCTATTCTGACTGTTCGATGTTTGCGGATTTTGATGTTTATGGTTCTATATTATAACATTCGATCTTTTTAGATTTCGATGTTATAATATAGACCCTTCTCGAACACTTTCTCACTCTTAATAACTAGGCTTTTGTTCTTGTTTTTTTTTCACAGTCTGTCAGTCATGAACTTGCAAATAATGCACATTCTCCATTTGCAAAAGTATTCCTTCTTTCAACCTTTTATGATTATTTTAATTTTCCATATCATATTAAACCTCAGAGTAAAGGATAACCTTCCTTCTTAGACAAAATGATAATTGACACCCTTTCACCTGGATCTTTGGTCAGCAGCACTTTACCTGGCAAGAACAGGGAATTTTTCCAATGTCCTCATCTAATTTCCCCTATTCAGCAACACACACACACACACACACACACACACACACACACACACACACACACACACACACACACACACACACACACACACACACACACACTATATCCCCTACCTTGTGTTTCCTCTGGAAACAAGATGTAGGCTTGGTGGAGCCAGTCTGGACAACAAAGACATTATCCATATAGATTTCCTAGAGTTTGCAAGGCAGTGTCATTCCATGGACAATAATCACCCCGCCAATACTCACACATATAGTGTGCCTCCTACCTCCAATAGGGCAAGCAAGTCATACCTGGAATAGCTTAAATCACTATCTTGGAGTCTATAAGAGAGAGAGAGAGAGAGAGAGTATCCAGACAGAGCTTCAAGCCTGTCTTGTTAGTTAATGGTATTTAGTGTAGTGAGCTTTTTAGTTAGAAACCACTGGATTCTATTCAGGTATGTACATTTTTAAAAGGTCATTATATTATGTAATTTGTGTTACCAGAGCAGACTAATGAAGAAGGATAACTTGGCCTGAATAAAATATTTTTAGTTATTAATTAGTCTAGATAGAAAGATCAACTAACTATTGCAGCTATGCTGTGGTCAAAGGATTGGGAGTTGTCAATTAAGGTGCCAGTATCTCTAACAACATCTCAAGAGATGAACCTCTTCCTCTATATGGTATAATTTGGGTTATTTATTATGGTGAAATAACTAAACTCTGCATAGGTTGGGTCATTGTGTGCTTAGTTTAATTTTTAATTTTTAAATTTATGATTTATTGACACTTTTTCAGTGAAGTTTGAAAATGACTGGTTAATTTCATTTTTTAATTTTATTTTTTATTTCATACCTTTTACAATGTACTGTATTGTTGCAACATCCATTGTCATTATTCTTGTCTAGAGTACTTTTAGTTTAGCTATTCTAAATAGTATTGATGGATTGGCTCTTTTTTCAGCCACATGTTTAAGATGTTTTAATTGTCTGTTTATATAAAGGTCAGGTGGTTAATTAATTAATTTTAACAATTTCTGAAGAAGTCAGCGTACTTCGCTGACGAAAAGTGCTTAAGTGGATTAAAGTGGATTCAACATATTTTTTGGACTGTGTGTTTTTGCCTTTGCTCGTTCTAGTTTGTTCATTTTAGTTTGTTTTTCAATCTCTGACAACTGTATCAGTTTGGAGTGGGGCGCCACCTAATGTGAATGCTGTCATGATTTGTTTACCAAAGATGACAATACTACTCTTCTATGCATTTAAACCCATTTGTAATAGATCACTGATTTGTATGGTTAAGCCATTGCTGTAGTACATATACTAGGCACTCGCAAGGACATCGGGCAATTACAGATAGTTTATAACAATGTCATCTCAGATATCAAATCACTTTGATAGAGAAAGGTACTCTAAAAACATTAGAATTGGAGACTGAATACACAGAGTAGTAGAAAGTAAGACAGGAGATGAGCAGTTCAGAATCAGATCAGGATGTAGCACAATTTCCCCAATGTTTGCAGTGAGACAGATACTGTAGCTGAGAAGAAAATAGAGATGAGGTGAGAGTTAAACTAGGTATTTCTAGAATTAGGTTCATAGGATCATAGGAGGTTACTAGGCTAGAGGCCCTAGAGCCTTTATAATCCTACCAATGTTAATCCCAAGTATCCCCATTTGTTCTTTTTTGGTAGTTTGCAGAATGAATTTATGAACAAAATGGGTCTGTGATCAACGCCGACTACCCATGTCCATGAGGGACATGAGTGCCACCCAGGGGAGAATTTGTTGTCTCCCATCTAATTATCTAAGTTGCATTTGAATAGGGTCAGTGAGGAGCTCTGTTTTACATGAATAGGACGTCTATTACAGAGAAACTGTAGTCTCTGGGATTCCAGCATGATCTGTTAATGTCACGAGCTAGGTTGAGATCCCTAGAGTGAGTGACTCTTGTGCCATTTGACATGTGGATATGCAGCATTTCCATTAGGGCAGGGTTGGAGATTGCCGTATAGGCCAGGCACAGGTCACCTCTTAGCAGCCTATAGGATACAGAGTAAAGTGTCAGGGCATTCAGCCTGTCCATGTATGACATGCTTTGGAGTCCCTGTATTTTCTAAGTGAGAAACATCTGAGGTCTCTCCAGCTGCTGCATGTGCCTGGTGAGGTACATGGAAGGTCCTTGATAATTCTTTCCATGACCTTATAGAAGAGGCTGGTTAGACTTATGGGTCTATAGTTCCCAGGGTCAGGTGATGGCCCACTTGGTGCAGGGGGATTACTGTTGCTGTTCTTCATTCTGCAGGAACATAGCCAGTTCTCAAACTATGATTAAAGAGAATGCCAAGTGGGTCCACTAGGTCTTGTTTTATTTTATTTAGTAAACAACTTGGGATATTATCTGGTCTCAATGAGGCCATGTTTTTGACCTTTGCGAGTACAGAGACTACCTGTTCTCTTGAGATACTAGGTAGAAGGCTGGTGTTTGGTATGCTTTGGGATATGGTAGGTGGGGATAGAGGGGTAAAGTTTGCACTGAATCTGTCAGCTAGCAGGTTGGCGATATCTTCTGGTGTAGTATGAGTGATCCCATTGGCACATAGTTGGCCATTCCCTTTTAGACTTTGGACATAGTTAAAGAATGCATTATGATTATTCTTGGCTAGGGATGCAATTGTAGTTTTGTAATTTGCTTTAGAAGATTTTACAAGATTTCTGATTTTCTTGTTTAGGCTTAGGAGGGAACTATTCCTCTGCAGAGTGATATCCCTCTTACTTCTGGACAACAGTTTCTTCTCAATCTACAATCTGTTTATACTTAAAGTCCATCATGGTGGCTTTATTTTATGGGAAGACCTAGTTTTGATCCGGTCAGGTACAACAGAGGTTATGCAGTCACTTAAGTGTTTGTACAGGACATTTGTGTACACTTCTGCATAGTGATCATTGATGTCTGTGATTGCGGGTGGCATGACGCTTTTTATACCACTGCTTAGTAGGCTGTAGTTAGCTTTGGTAAAGTTTTTTTTATAATTTTTGTTCATGTGAGGGTGTCAGTTCCAGTAGTTAATTCAACTGAGACTGATTTGTGGTCTGACCTAACCAGGGGAGGCATTACATATGGGGAAGTACAGTGACCCCCCCCCCATGTTGGTGACTACTATGTCCAGAACGTTTGACCCCCTAGTGGGGATGCAGACTATCTGTTCCAGAGCATTTGTGTTAACAAAATGCAGGAACTTCTAGGGGTGTGTGTGGTTTTGCTTGTGTATGTTCGCCAATCTATAGAAGGGTAGCTAAAATCTCCCATGACTAAGGTGATAGGATGTATGGTGAGGGATTCCAGTAAATCGAGGTAGGTGGAGTGCATATCCTGGTTCAATATGGGGGATCTATATCTAGCAAGGATGTGGTATGATACTTTCCCAGTAGTTAATTAGACATGGAGCAGCTGGAGAGAGTCATGCCGTTTGACCAATCTTGAAGTGTATTTGGTTTTAATGAAGATGGATAAACCTCCACCTTTTGTTCCTTCACACTCATTTTGAGGTCTTAACATTTGAAAGGCATTGTAGCCTTGCATGGCTGGGGTGCTGTCAGTGACCTTGAACCATGTCTCTGTAACTGTACAGACATCAGCCTCCTGTAAGGTGAGGAGTGCTTCCAGGAAGTGCATTTTCATTTTTAAACTCCTAGCATTAAGCAGCAGAACCTTGAGTTTGCCTCAGTTAGATTTAGTTACTTTGGAAAATTTGTTGTCTTGACATGGCCTAAAAAAGGCACTATGGGGAAGGCAAGCCCTTTGTGAGTATCCAAAAGCCTAGGGGGACAGGTGCAGACCATCTCTAGCAAAGCATTGAGGTCTGTCTACCATCTCCTCCCAGGCTGACAAATACTGGATCCCCCTGGACTAACACCAGAAGCTGAGCCAATTGTTGAAGTCAATAATTTTTTGTTTATATTGTAGCATCATCCTGGGTGAGAGTGAAATACTACTTATGGTTAGGGACATACCTGTCTGTTAGATAATCAGAGAGTTCTGTCATGTCTCTCTTCATATAGTCCAGAGAGGTATGTCTCAAGTCATTCACTCCAACATGGACTATGACAGAGTCATAACAGTACTTGTTGTTGAGTGACTTGAGTGCATGCATGATTTGTCAGATCCTGTTGCCAAGAAAGGAGATACTGCCAGCCCAGATAGCTGGGATTTTGTAAATAATTATATGTCATTTGTGACTATTAATATGATTTATATAGAAGTGTAACAAAAGGAGATACTGCCAGCCCAGCTACCTGTTTTTTTGTAAATAATTCTATGTCATTTATGAATGTCAACATGATTCATATGCTTGCGTTACAAGTGTATTAGAACAGCATGTTATGTGTATATCAAACTGCTGGCACAGAAGTGCATGTTGAAAATGGTTTGTAAAGTACTGAGCTTAAAAATTTAACCACAGTGTATCCTACTGGATTAGAAAAGAAATGTACATGCACTATTGTAACTGTTTGATGTATATATTTTAACAGTGCAAACTGGAAATCAAGACGTTAATTTCAGAAAAACAGCTGGAATTAAATTACTTTATGACAGCAAGAGACAGAATGTCTATACTAGGGAGCTCTCTGTGTTGTCTTGAAAGAGAAATAATTACTAAGCTTGAGATGTGGAAGTGTTTTATTGTTTTATGACTTCCTTAGCTGTACAGATCTGAGCAAAAGCCTTTGTTTGTGTATTTTCACAGGTAGATGCTAAATGCATCAATGGTTGTTTTACACCTGGGATAGAGTCAGATGACAAGAAGTGATGTCATCTTGCAAGCTATCCCAGCAGTAATATTTGAGATATTAATTTAAGAACTCGTTGAGAGAGACTAAGTATTCTGTATTTTGTCTTTGACCTGACAAGAATACCCATTCACCACATCTGCCTTGTTGCTCTGTAAGTAAATTGACGAGGGTATAGTAATTCTCTTAGATTCTGTCATGAATATAGTGAAGTATAGTTTAAATGTTTTATTTATTTATTTGAGACTGTCCTGCAATGTTGTTTTACATATTTCTTGTGATTCTGAACTCTGATGTTACTGTCATCATATACTATTTTCTTGTTCTTTTATTATTTATTATTAAATATATTTAAACATATAATTGTGGTTGATATTTGTGAGACATATTTAAGTTCTGAGAGTATGTGCATATTTATTTGGTGACACTGTGCAGGCCACTCCTAATAGCCTTGCTCTTGGTCAAACTACCATTTGTATTGATAGTAACATTACACAGTAAGATTGTACACCCATTGCTAAGAGCCTTAAAGTAACTGATAAAGAGTTGGCTCATGGCAGTGATAACTACCTTATAGTCTGGGTAGAAGGGGGCATAGCTAGTAAACCTGTGCCAGCCTTTCCTAGGTGTGTGTGTGTGTGTGTGTGTGTGTGTGTGTGTGTGTGTGTGTGTGTGTGTGTGTGTGTGTGTGCATGTGTGTGTGGTTGTAAAACAAATCTCCAAGAGGGAGAAACCAACCCCAGACTGACTGTGGTCTCTGTGTGCTCTTAAGGGAAATTGTACTTGATGCAGAGAGCTGCATCTGTAAATACTGTATCTGCACTTGTCATCCTCCCAGTGTACATCCCCCACTGGTGCTTTTGGTGAGGATTGAAGCCCCTTGATTACTAGACCAGTGCTGGGTGTCACACCTGGCACCTGATATGCAGCTGACCGTGACCTTCTCCTTATTCTGTCTAGTGAGGGGACATCTGTGTGACTCACTATGGAGTCACTTATGATCCAGACATTTGATGTGTTTTGGCTTAGGGACTTATTTGTTGAGACATGGCTGTGTGTGTGTGTGTGTGTGTGTGTGTGTGTGTGTGTGTGTGTGTGTGTGTGTGTGTGTGTGTGTGTGTGTGAATGTGTGTGTGCTGATATGTGTACTGGTTTCTTTTTGCCTAGTGGTGAGTGTGGGTGGTGCGCATTTAGGAGGTCTTTGTTCTTTTGGTAGGCTTTTAGTGAGCACCTCCACGTATGTGGGTTTATGTGATATGAACTTATTTTGTGTGAGAGGTGAGGTTTGCGTGAGAGGTGAAGCATGTGCTGACAACCTGTTTGATGTCTAGTTTATTTTTACATGAGAGAATTGACTCCAATTCCACAGTGTATTTGTATCTCTCACATAGGGTGTTAGTTTGCTTTAGGAGTAAATGGTTGCCAGTATATATGAAGCAATTGCTACATTGCCTCAAGATGCCCATATCAATCAAGCTGGCAGAAATTATGGGAAACTGCCTGATCATTGTGGCAGAATTTTTCTGTGGGCTAGGTGGACTTAGTCACAAACAGCAAAAATGAAGCAGTAATTCAATTAAATGCAGTTAACAAAGAGCAGTGCTGACTTAAAATATACTTAGTTTTCAATTTTTTTTCACTGGATGCCTTGGATTTCAGTGCAGATGCACTGCAGACCTCTGGCTAAAATTTTCAAATGTTGATCAGCTCTGGTATAATACAGAGAGTAAACCAGTGCAAACACAAGGCTTATATATAGGCAAATTTAAACAGTTTTAATACAACTACCAATGGGAAAGCCCCAAAGTGAGCCTTTCTCCCACAATCCCAAACTCAGATGGGTCTTGGCTGGTTTAAGAGCACAGTGATATCAAGCAGTCTAGATTCAGAAGGTCTGAATCTAGCTTATGCTATCTAAGGCAAAGAAACAATTTCTAGATGGGAAGAAGTAAGGGAAAGTCAGTTAAAGGTCAATGTGAGAATGCTTAGTAGCATACTATTGGATGACCTGCAGTGCAACCACCCTCTGCACAAACTGACAGGTCTTTGAGCAGCCGTGAACAGTGGGAGACTATGTAGAGTGTTTCCTATAGAGGATTTTAAACAGGAGGTTTACTTATATGCAAACACGGGAATTGCTTTTGCATGATGCTCAAAAGTGAGGCTTTTATGCCAGCAGGATGAACACTTTTATAAAGTTAAATTCTCTGGGCAATCAGATAAAAACACAATAAGCTATCAACCAGTTGTTCCCACCTTGGATGGGTTGCATTTAGCTCTCTGCTCCCACCAGAGTGCAAAAGAACCCTCCCAATGTAAAACAAACTTGTGTTGAGCTCAAGTGCAGTAACAAATGCTTTAGAATAAAGTAAGAATTCCTGCCTTATCAAGAATCCTTGGAAATATGTTCACTAACCTTGAGACGTGTTCACAACACACAAAATATTTGCAAAACTTAGAACTATTTTGCCGGACTCAGGAGAACTTTGGCAAACTAAGAACAACTTTTGCAGAATACTGTTAAAACAATCTAAGAGCAGTATAGTAACAAACAGGTGTAGTTTCTTTAACAAGTGCAGGCTGAAAACCAGTGATCAATTCAACCCAATAAATAAATGCAGCACATAAGTGTTAAATAACACTAAAACAGTTAGAGCAAGTGTAGAAAAATATACTTATACCTGTTTTGATATATATCGAAATGTTTTTTGAAGCAATCCAACTCTTGCAGTCACAGGTGTCCAAGCCAGGCACAATGAAGCTTTATATCAGCTTTGTAGGTTTAGATGGTTTTAGAAGCAATCCATGTCTTGCAGTCACAGGTGTCCAAGCCAGGAACAAGGAGGCTCTGAATCAGAGTTGGAGAAAGCATATGACAAGGTCCCAAAAAAGCTCATTTGGGCAATTGTGCAGTAGTTTTAAGTCGCATAGACATTGGTAGAATTAGTGCAAGCTATGTACAAGGACCCAATAACACAAGTATGAACAGTATTCATTCTCACATTGGGGTTCCCAGTGGGAGTGGGTGTGCATCAGGGTCCAGCTCTGAGCTCACTGCTATTCATACTGGTGATGGACTACATTAGCAAACAGGTCAGAGGGGACAGATCAGCAAAGTTGCTGTATGCAGACAATGTGGCATTTCAAAAGAACAGCAAAAAAGACTTCACGGACCACCAGGCTGTAGTAAAAACATAGAACTTTTAATACAAAATGTAAGCGCTTTCAGGATACACCCTTCATCAGACAGATACAAGAAAACAAAGAAAAACCTTTTTAAAAATATTTAAAAATCAATAAGCCAATAAGCATCAAGATCTAATCATCTAAGTCACAGGTCTATGCCTCCTAAGAACAGGTTTTAAAGATACAACTCCATTAAGTCCTGGACTTCTGTCAGCACCTAGCCTTGCAATCCATTGTACCTCACAGTATTCAATCTGATTGACAATATCGCCCCCTCTGGCATTCACCTTAACTAGTTGTAAAACCATGAAAATAAAGTGGTGTCCTGGATGTTCTATTATATGTTGAAAGAGAACTTTATGTGTATTGCTCAAATGTATGGCTGATAAATGTTTCAGGATCCTATCCTTAAATTAACAGTTGGTCTTCCCGACATAAAATGATGTGCAGCACAGGCACCTAGCTAGGTACACGACATTCATAGAATTACAATTTGCAAACAATTTAGGTTTAAATACCCTATTGTCAATAGGATGTACAAATTCATGAGTTCTAGATATTAAAAGGCATGCTTTACAGTGCTGACAGGGATACGTGCCCATTTTACCTGCTTGCTGTTCAAGTACCTTCTTCTTATCATAGTTCTTATCACACAGGGTCTGTTTAAGATTCCTATTCTTTTAAAAAACAAAATTTGGTGCTGCTCCCACTATTTCTTTTAAAGTATCACCCATTTGTAGAATTTTCCAGTTACCTCATATTACATCACAAACCCCTTTTATATTTTTACTATTCTTAATATACAAATTTAGTTTACTTCTAGGCTGAGCCTGCTTCACTCAGTTACTTGTCCTACATTCAATACCTTTCTTAGAGCACCATGGTGCTGCCACTGTATCTCTAATGTCCTTTGTGGTTCACTGTTGCAGTCATGACTGCAGGGTTCTTCCTGCCAGCAGCAGCCCTCAATCGGCCAGAATCCCAAAGTCTGGATTGGGTGTCAGCTGAGGTCGCTTTTATCCTGACGTCAATGCGCCAGGAAGTATAAAGAACTCAGCCGACGCCATTACCCCAGTCTTTCTTGCCGCGCGGTACCCTCAGCAGTTTGCTGATGCCGGTCGGCCTACTCCTGTCTGTTTTTGGATTTACTTCCAGGATTTTTCGTTTTTTAAGATAAGTACCCCATTGGGGAGGCCTTTTTCTTGCTCCAGTCAGATGTCAGAAAAAGTTAATAATTGTATTTCTTGTGGGAAACAAATACCTCATAGGGATTTTCACTCTTATTGTATTCCCTGCCTGGAGCCTGACCACGACGTTGTAAATTATGGGTTTTGTGCTAGATTTAATCAGCGTACTATTAGGCATAGGTACAACTTTGCCTTCTACTATTTTGGTAAAAGGTTTAATTATAATAGGTCTTCGGATTCTTTTATGGCTTCTGGTGTGTGTAAGAGGTGCAAAGATAAAGACAGGCCTCCAAGGTCCAAAGCAGAGGATATTACTCAGTTATTGCCAGTTGCTGGTTCGTCGGTCGTCAGTGAGGTGCCTTTGCAGCCCCTGTCGTCCGCCTCTTTTGAACCAACTGCCTGTACCAACTCTGGTGTGGAGCTGATAGGTCCTTCAGAATTGCCAGGGAATGGACCTTCGGATACTACTCCCTCAGTTGGGTCCAGAGCCGGTAGGCAGGTACCGGCTTCTGAGGGAGTTTTCTGGCCTTCACAGCTTCATGTAAATATGGCTTCAGTTTTGTATTCTAAGACAATGACTACGGCTCCAGCTAAAAAGAAATGGCAAGCACAGACGCCTTTTGATCAGGGTCCTAGGCCTCAAAGGCAGATGCTTAGGATGGCTGAAGATTTGTTATCTATGATCAGGGGTTCTCATCCCCCTCCTGACAAAAAGCCTAGATTACAGTCCGATTATGATTCCTCAGACCAAATTTCTGTTTCTTCTGCTTCTTCCCTTGAGCACGATTGTTTCTTTCCTCCTTATGAGGATTCTGATGCTGAAGATTCCTTTCCTTCAGCCTCTCCTGAGGATTATTCTTTTGGTGAAACTTTGCATGATATGAGGGAGCATTTTCACTGGGAAGGGCAGGAATTCTCTGAAACCAAGAAAAGGCATAGCGATTTTCTTCTTCTCCCTCAGCATAAGCCTCTTGCTATTCCTCCTGTATTGGACATTGTAGATGATGTTTTTTTCAGAAGCTTCCCTCTCTCCTGATTCTTTTCCCCCTACTCTGGTCAAACCAGATAGGTATTATTGGGTTCCAGATTCTCACAAGTTACTTTTTAAGAATCTTTCACCTGATCCGGAAACAATTTCTCAGGGCCCTAAGGGTGTTAAGGCGGCCTCTGCTAAACATCCTATTCCCTCTGACCGAGAGTCCAGGGCTTTGGAAAGATGGGGTAAAAAAGTTTATACTTCTGCTACATTGTCTATTAGAGCTTTGAACTGTCAATTTCATATGCTAAAGTATCAGCAATACCTTTTGTCTGTATTTAAACAAAAGATGTCAGCTGTTTCTATTGGTGCGGATGACAAGGAGTTACAGGATTTATTGCATGCTATTGAACAAGTGGGTAAACATACCCTGCATTGTGGTTTTGATTCTTTGGAAGCTTCTTGTAGGGCTGCGACAACTGGCGCAGTTATTAGAAGACATGCTTGGTTAAAGGAACAAAGCTTGCCGGATCAGTTTAAAGCCAAACTTTTGGATGCCCCTTTGCAGCACGATGTTTTGTTTGGGGCCAAAGCTGAAGAGGTATTAAAGAAAATGGAGGACAAAGCCAAATCTATGCAGACGGTTAAGGATTTTCTACAGGTGCAACCTCCTAGATTTAGCAGGCACTGGCCAGCTAAACCTTGGTCCTTTCCGAGCTTGGACAGGCCTCAGAGAAGCAGATTCAGGCATTCCAGAGGTAGGGGACAGGCACAAACCCTTTTTAGGAATAGGCAGTGGCCTGCCCCCTCTCCCAAAGGTGGTGAAGATAAGTCTCAACCCTACTGGAAACAGTCTTTATGACTCTCCCTTTCTGGTTCCAGGGGCTCCTTTCCTGGAAGCACCTTTGGGAGGAAAGATTTCTCTTTTTTATCAAAATTGGGGCCGCATAACCTGGGACAAATGGGTTCTGGACATAGTCTCAAGAGGTTACAGATTTCATTTCCACACCTTGCCAAGACCAAATGGTTGGCCAGATCTGCCGAATCATCAATGGGCAGAGGCACAACTGCAGGTTCAGTCCCTCTTGGCTATGAGGGCCATAGAATTGGTACCGAATTTAGAAATAGGGCAAGATTTTTATTCAAGACTTTTCCTGGTTCCTAGGAAGGAAAATTCGTGGAGACCAATCCTGGACCTTTCCATACTAAACACCTTCCTAGATGTACCAAAATTCAAGATGCTCACTCTGCAGCAGCTGCTGCCTATGTTGGGCAAGAACGCTTGGATGGTGACTCTGGACTTAAAGGAAGCTTACCTGCATATTCCTATAAGGTGAGAGTGCAGAAGGTATCTGAGATTCAAAGCGGACTCGAAGCATTACCAGTTCTCTGTGCTGCCCTTTGGCTTATCTACTGCACCCAGAGTCTTTACAAAGTGCCTGGCACCAGTAATGGCATTTTGCAGACAGAAGGGGATTCAAATATACCCTTATCTGGATGACTGTCTTATTCAAGCGGATGACAAAGACACTCTAGCTTTTGTCCAGCATCTTCTACAGTACCTCGGATTCACAGTGAATCTAAAGAAGTCAAATGTGGTGCCCACACAACAGATTACTTTTCTGGGTGCTCTTCTGAGTACTACAACCCAGATGGCTTCCTTGACACCAGACAAAAAAGCGCAACTGGCTTCATCTTTCCAACACCTGGCTTCAATGAAACAGCTGACTGCAAGAAAGGTTCTGCAGGCTTTAGGTTACATGGCTTCCTGCATTCTCCTAATACCATATGCAAGACTGCATATGAGGAAACTACAGTGGTATCTCAAGAGTGTGTGGTCTCAGCATTACCACAGTTTGGAAACAGTGATCATGATTTTGCCTTGTCTACAGCAAGAGTTTCTTTGGTGGGCTGAAGCCTGTTTCCAGAACAAGGGGAGGCCTTTTTGTCCTCCACCAACCAACCAAGTTCTGACAACGGATGCTTAAGATTATGCCTGGGAAGCCCACATGCACGGGAGATGTCTTCATGGTGTTTGGACAAAGGAGCAGATTCACCTGCACATAAATTTGAAGGAGATGCTCGCTGTACAGAATGCTCTGATAGCCTTCAGGGACTTTCTTCTACCAGGGCAATTGTTGATAAAGACAGACATCACTACAGTGATGTGGTACATAAACAAGCAGGGGGGCTCTCACTCTTACCCCCTGTGCAGGTTAGCCATGGCTCTGTGGTACACTGCACTGACTGTAGAGTCCACTTACATGCACAATTCCTGCCAGGAAAAGGCAACACTCTGGCAGACACATGGAGCAGGACACTTTCGGATCCACACGAATGGATGTTGGATGTTCAGATATTCAGGATGATAATACAGGCCTGGGGATGTCCAGACATAGATCTTTTTGCATCCCCTCAGAATCATCAACTTCCAACATTCTGCACCAGGACCTACCACAAACTAGCATGGCAAGTGGATGCCCTCTCATTCAGTTGGAAACACCTCTCAGTATATGCTTTTCCTCCTTTTCCTCTTCTACCTCGGGTACTTCTGAAGATAAAACAGGACAGACTGCAAATGATTTTACTGGCTCCCAATTGGCCTCGACAATTCTGATATTCCACTCTGATGAACCTAGCTCAGGAGCCTCCCTGGATTCTGCCTCAAATCCCTCATCTACTGTCTCAATGGGACGGCTGGATCCTGCACAGTCATGTCAAAACTCTGAATCTAGCTGCTTGGTGGATCCAGGGTCTGTAAACACCTCTACTCTTTCCAAACAGGTAATGGATGTAATCCTTGAAGCTAGACGGCCCAGCACTAGGAAATCTTATGTAGGTAAACGGAAAAGATTTTGCTCCTGGAATCAGGTCCAAGGTGGTGATTCTACTGTTCCGAACATTCCTCTGATTTTAAAGTATCTGGCAGAGTTGTTACATACAGGCATATCTTTTTCATCTATTAAGCTTCATGCTTCTGCTATTTCTGCACATTACAATATGGATCCTCTGATTTTTTCTCATCCATTACTTAAACAATTTCTTAGAGGGGCTAAGAATGTTCGGCCCCCTATAAGAGCACCTGTTCCCACTTGGGATCTTAACTATGTTTTGGAAAAATTAACCTTGTCTCCTTTTGAACCTGCAGCTTCCACGGATTTAAAATTTTTGTCTTGGAAAACTGCTTTTCTTTTAGCTATAACCTCTGCTAGAAGAATTTCGGAATTGCAAGCACTCATGGCTGTGGAACCCTTCATTATTTTTCATCAGGACAGGGTTTCCCTAAGGACTAATCCCACCTTTTTGCCTAAGGTGGTTTCAGCAGTGGCCTTGAATCAGACTATTCATTTGCCTACTTTTTATCCTAATCCTCAAAGTGAGGAAGAAAGTCTTTTGCACTCTTTGGACGTGCACTGACAGCTTCATTTTTACCTGGACAGGACCAAGATATTCAGGAAATCTGACCAATTGTTTGTCGCTTATGCTCCTACTGTTCTGGGGAAAACAATCACTAAGCAAACTATTTCTAAGTGGATTGCCCACTGCATCAATTTCTGTTACTCTTTTCATGGCAATCCAGTTCCTGTTAATATTAGGACTCATTCTACCCGGGCTGCTGCTACTTCAGCAGCCTTTTTTTGTGGGGTTCCTACAAAGGATATTTTAGAGGCTGCTACTTGGAGTTCTGTGCATACTTTTTCTAAGCATTACAACCTCCCTCTCTATTCTAAATCTAGGGCTGGTTTTGCTTCTGCGGTTTTGCAAAGTTTTGTGGCCACTCCTGTTTCTCCTCCAGCCACCCTTTCTTAGCTTTGGGACTCAACCCTACAGTCATGACTGCAACAGTGAACCACGAAGGACATAGTACAGTTGTGTACTCTTACCATAAATGTAGATGTTCGAGTGTGTTCACTGCTGCAGTCTGAGTTACCCTCCCTCCTACCCCCTCTTTTGTTTTTTCTTTGAGTATTGTCTGTTATGAGGTATTTTGGCTGCTGAGGTTTTGGGCACCTGACATCTGGGGCAAGAAAAACTGGGGTAATGGTGTCGGCTGAGGTCTTTATACTTCCTGGCGCATTGATGTCAGGATAAAAGTGACCTTAGCTGACGCCCAATCCAGACTTTGGGATTCTGGCCGATTGAGAGCTGCTGCTGGCAGGAAGAACCCTACAGTCATGACTGCAACAGTGAACACACTCGAACATCTACATTTATGGTAAGAGTACACAACTGTACTTTCTGTACAGCATTAGAAACATGCTTTTCCACTTCCTTAGTGCAGTACCCTCTCTTAGCAAATCTGGCAGTCAAAGCTTCTAATTCCTGATTTAAATCATTCTCATTCATACAAAGTTGTGAGGTTCTGATAGCCTGCCCTTTGATAACATTATGAAAAATGTAATTGGGGTGCATACTATCTTTAGCTAGTAGGCCATTCTTCCAGCATGGTTTTCTTAAAATCTTGGGGTTAAAATGATTCAACTCATCCCTTTGTAACACAACATCCAAAAAATCAATTTCATTATAGGAGTGCAGCATAGTAAAATGCAAAAAATTAGTAGTGGATTCTAAATAAGATATAAAATTGTTCATAGGTTCATAGGTTAGTACTAGGCTAACTGCCCTTGTGGGCCATTTTAAGCCTAGCCAGTTACCCCATGTGAGAATCAAATGCTGCACCTTGTGTCTGCAAGGTAAACACCTTAACCATTATGCCATCCTCCCACCCCAAAGCTTCAACACTGCCTTCCCGTAACAGGAAGACATCATCCACAAAGCGAGTATAGAATAAGAGTGAATGTTTCCATTCATGATCTTTATTGAACAAAAACTCATCTAACCACTGGGCAAGCACTAGGTTAGCGTATGAATTGGCACAGGGGGTGCCCATGGCAAACCCCCATCTCTGCTAATAATATTACTGTTCAAACAAAAATATATTGTTTTCAAGTACTAATTGCAGTAAACATACAACCTGTGTCATTATTTTCTTATCCAAATTACCATTAAGCCTTAGAAGTTGTTTCACTGCCTGTATTCCATAACCATTGGGAATAACCGTAATTAAATTTTTTACGTCTAGACCAACCAACATTAAAGGGGTATCAAAAATTTTACTTGATAAAAACTCATACAGGGTAGTAAAAAGTGTGCACTATCCTTCAAAATATTAGGAATAGTGGAAACAATAGATTTCAACTACTGTTCTACCCATATAGAACAATACTCAGTGACCCAACCCCTGCCAGAATCTATTGTTCTAAGGGGTGGGTCTTGTTGATCCTCATGTATTTTTGGTAGTGCTTTGAAAATGGGTACTATTAGATGTTCTACCTTGATGAAATTCAAAATTTCATCTGTTAAAATGTAATTCGTTTTTAATTCTGATATAACATCATTAACATGTGCTATAATATCTTTCACATTATTCACAGTAATGCATTCATAAGTAGCATCATGCCCAGTAAAGACTAAATTCTGCTAATGTATGTGTTCCTATCCATCAGGACAATGGCCTCGCCCTTGTCCGGTGGCTGTATAACAATATTGACATTTTCATTTAATGTTTTTAGTGCTATCCTTTCTTCAGTTGACAAATTATGAAAATTTTTAAAATCATTACTGCTATGCAGACATTTTAACTGGTCTTCACACATCTTTGCAAACGTTTCTACAACTGAATGACTGGGTGGAACATATAAACTAGGTTTACATAAAGAGCAATTATTGAAATCTGAGTAGTCAGAAGTACCAAACATCCTTGTTAACTGCAAATTTCTACCAAATTGTTTAAGGTCCAAAACAACATCAGTGTAGTTATGCCTCTCTGCTGGTACAAAATTTAGACCTTTATTCAGAACATGGAGGTGTATATCAGATAGAACAGTGCTGGATAAATTATAGACAAGCTTAGCAGTACCTAAGGTCTTATGGATATCTTTCTTTGTTTTCAGTCCCTGCTGCCCGACCTTTGACCTTGTCCCATCATCTGTGTCTCCAATTTTTTGTCCTTTTTTATCTTCACAGGTATGGGCAGGTGGGGAAAAAAGAGCTGGAATAAAGCGTCTTGGGTCTCACCCGCAAATCTCGGCTGGTCTACGCTGTTGATTCTTTACTAAACAAATGTGTAGCGGGCCTCTCAGAATCAGTGCATTGTTCAGCTGGTACGTTCAATGCACAAGCTGCTGGTACCACCTCTGCTAACACCTCCCCCAGAGATTTCTCCATCGTATTGGCTCCCACAATGGCTTGTGGAGGAGTCACAGCAGTTGACTCATTGTTGCTCCAGCGCAATTGGGTAGCTGTTCTAGCCCCACCAGCTGAGTTCTCCAATCCTACTCCTCCTTGTGATAAGCCCCCTCAAGCAGGATTATGTTGGTTTTTGGCCATACAAAAATGTTGCCCTTGCTGAAATCTGCAAAATCTCTATCCAGCTTCTTCATCTTCACTTATTGTAGCTTAATGTCATAGGCACTTATAGCACACTATAGATTATCTAGTTTAGACAAATAATCCTCAGTCTTAAACTGCCTCTCAATATCCATCTGTAGCTGCTCTATGGATTTAGTCAATCGCTGTTCTTCTGGTTGAAAAAACTCCATTAACAGCCTCATATACTGATAGTTGGTTTCCAGATTAATGGCCTGCCACCTGGCCAACAATTCTGGATGGTGCTCTCCATAGGTAGGCATACAAAGGAGTTTCAAGTGTAAACAGGTTTCCATATGTAGATGCTGCCACTGAAGCCTTTTGAGCTTCTATAAGTCATTCTCTAAATTAGAGAAAAGTTCCAAAAAGCACTCACTTTCAGCAGCAGATACCATTGTAGTTGCATCAGTTTTTTCTTTAGCGAAAGTAGCCTTCAAGAGGGGATTGTAATCCATAGTTGCAAGCCTTGTAATATGCTCATGAAAAGTCTTAGTTACTGGTGTAGCTGGATGATACTCTAACTCAACAGTATCAGCAAAGTAAGCCATGTGCGCCTGGTCCTTGTAAAATGACAGAATGAAGAAACAAATATTGCAAGTAGAGGCATTAAAGGTCCATGTAAGCAAAACCTTACAAAAGAACAGTAAAAAAGACTTCATGGATCACCAGGCTGTAGTAAAAACATAGAACTTTTAATACAAAATGTAAGTGCTTTTAGGATACACCCTTTGTCAAACATATACAAGAAAACAAACAAAAACCTTTTTAAAAATATTTAAAAATCAATAAGCCAATAAGCATTAAGATCTAATCATCTAAGTCACAGGTCTACACCTCCTAAGAACAGGTTTTAAAGGTACAACTCCATTGAGTCCTGGACTTCTGTCAGCACCTAGCCTGACAATCCATTG